>NC_056732.1:1557456243-1557588743 GCF_019279795.1 Protopterus annectens
AATGTAAGAAAGGTAGTTAAGACTCCAGGAAGGAGGGAGAATGCACTATGCCATATAAAACAAAGGCATCTACATTCCACAGAAGGGAAAGGAACTGGAAAGGGACATCAGGAAACTACAGAGAATTAATGGAAGTTCACTAATTCCAGTTTCATGCTCTGGTGCACTCAACACTGAAGGCAAGTGTTGTCATATAAAAGGATCAAGGGTTTACAAAGTTATTTTTGAACCATAGCCCGAATAATTTTCTAAAGGTCAATGTTCTTCAGTTAACCTGACATGTGTCGGGTATTAGGTTCTTGGTCAGGTAAAGCTATGTGCAGTAAACCTGTCTGTGGTACGGAGCAGGGATGCACATTATGATTTCAAATTTCTAGATTGTTTGTTTGTCTGATTTGTTTACTTGTTATTCAGGGCAGAAAACTGATCCACATGAACTACAAAGACATACAATTTGCTTAGCTTTTTTTTAAACCCAAATTATCCTAATTTCCTCAGAGACAAAGGGTGATGTTATTTTCATGGAATGCTACTAATACTCATGATGACCTTCTTGAAAAAGTCCTTTTTTGTTTTGCAAGTGCACTAGTCTATTGGACTGAGCACATAATAGTACCAAATAAAAGTTTAAATTTCAACAAACTGCTGTATATAAAAGCTAGAACAGCATAAATAAGAGTTCACGAAATAATAAAGAAATACAGGCAGTGATAACAATTTCACACAGAAAAGATAAACAGCAATTTAAACAATTTGTTTGTTTGTAGGGGTCACCACAGCAGAACTCCGGTCCGCTAATGATTGGCAGTCGAATTTTATGGTGCCGAGTTGCCAGCCCAGTGCCCAACCTTCAGCGAAAGCATGCCCATTCACGCATGTCTTTCGGAGGCCACTCGACTGCGGGGAGGACATGCAGACTCCACACAGAAGGCACTCCAGCCGAGAATCAATCTGCTTGTTAAAATGAAAAAAACAATACATGGTATAATAAAATCTAACAGGCTGTCAGACTAAGAGTTTATCAGGGTATGAATTAATAAAGCTGAGCTCAACTGCCAGCTCAAAGAGGTAGGTCCTTAATAACTTGTAAAAACAACTCAATGAGCAATAGTTGCAAAATCTCTTGAGGAAATAGGTTCCAGGAGTGGCAGATCTGATAAGCAAAAGACAGAAGTTTCTGAATGCAACTACAAAACCATTTGCAGCTCATAAGAGGCTGTCCACAAACACCAAGATTGGCAGTATTACAAAATGAGCTTCTTTAGGTAAGAAGGACATATGAACTATCATTAAGATTTTAAATGTGATACACACCCAACCAGGAATGCACAGTATGTTGATAATGACAAGTGATCGTTAGTAGCCTTGTCTTTGAGTGATACACAAGTGGTGCTTGTTCAATGCCAGTGTCAGGGAGCCCTTGTTAGAAGGCATTACAGTAATCAGACCATGGTATGAACTAGTACTGGGTGAGCTGCTCAAAGAATAGGGTTCTTGATGCTGGAGATATTCAAAAGGTAGAAAAAGAATGATTTTATAACAGTTAATTCCTAGTTCTTAAATGCTATCCAGTTATATAAGATCACTACTAAAGTATGCACAATGTGGCAACCTAGCTTATTCATGCATAAAGGATGTGGTTTGGAAGTGGAACAGGAGAAGAATCTGTCAAAGTAGTGTAAATTGGCAAAGACTTTGACTCAGATTCAATAAGCACCAAACTCCATACAAGAACAGTGTAGCTGTTCTTGCACAGAGTCTGGCCGCCGAGTGATCCAGTAAACTCCAAAACTGCCATGCATGAGCCTGACTACAGTGTTCTTGCACAGAAAACCATGCAGAATGCTGATTACCTCATTTGCTGGTGGAAACCATGCAAATGAAGTGAATTAGTGATTCAGCAAGCATGCAGGTATCCGTGCAAGAGCAGTGTTAGTTGCAGAAATGTGTTCAGTTACTAACCGAACACATTTCTGCAAATAACAAAACGGAGCCATGACAGCTCAAATAAAAGCATGTATTGTAATCTGTAGGCATGCCAGTGGCCAAATATATGGCCATTGGCATGAAAAAGTGTTTACATTTTATAAAATTTAAATTTTTTTGGCTGATCTCGGCCATTTAAGCATAGGGCAGTGGCCCGCAAATGTGAAGGTGCCAAAAATTAAAAAAAAGTGAATTTTAAGTGAAATCTGCATTTTACCATTATAGTGTATGGTGTGCATAATCAAAACAATATATAATAATAAAAACTTCCGACTCTGCCACGTAACAATTTTTGACTTTTTATTGTTAAAATAGAACAGAAGGTAAGCGCTTTCGCGTATGCTACCATACGCTTCATCAGACAATTTAAAAATGTTAACATCAGTAAATTTATAGGGAGGCTTAGCCTATCAGCAGATGAATTAAATTAATCAATTAACCACAGTAAAACCACATTTAAAGACACATTTAAAAAAACTGGGCTGAAACATTAAGTATTTAAAATGGAAGCTGCATTTATAAACAGAGTGACTCAATAGTTAAAAACAATCAAAATGAAACATCGTGTATATGTCAAAAAATTCATACCAAAGTTAAAAATACATATAAATTTAATAAATAAATAAATAGAAATAGTAGCATATATTTTACGTGAAGCTTCAGGGAAAATTTGTTTCAATGAACATTGCAGCATAGTAACTAACTCTTAAACAAAGTATAAGGCTATAAATGCAGACATATTCAATGGTTCATCAAAGGCCATATTGGCATTTCTTAGTTCTGAGATGTGTTATAAAGTGTAACCACGCTTAATATTTATATAGAAAAACTTCAGCATTTAAACCAGTTGAAAAACTTTTAAAGCTGTGCAGTTCTTTTAAAATGCATTAATATAGCTAAATTTAATATGACTCAAAAGCTTAAAATTAATTCCAGTAATATATGCTAAAATACAATTAAATTAAATATTAAATATATGTACAAATATAAAACTTGTTGTCAAAACATCGTATGAATAAATAGACAAATGAGTAAATAGATAAATAAATAAGAGGATATGTATATAAAACTTATAAATGTGTATGTTGAAAAACTGTGCATAAAATGGACACAGAAAATGATGATAATAAAATGTGATAATTGGCTTGTCTTCACTATAAACTTATACCGAGAGGCATGCGCATATTAGTCATGCCCACTTATGGTGATACACATCCCCTGCTTTTGAAAAAATGGCAGGACATTAATATTGAAACAAGCTACAAGCATATGAAACTCTTAATAGAGTACTTTGAACCACTTGAAGCAGAACTGATCTCTAAGGTCAATGATCTTAACTCAGACCTTAGAAAAAACTTTTGCTATCCATCTTGTTCTTTGAAATTAGACAATCTATATAATCAAGTAAACACATATGCGTTGAAGCTACAACAGATCAAAACCAAAAAGCTCCAACGTGACTTCAAAGATTTTTCTACTGGCAATGTGTTCATTTGGCCGAGAACTTTTGATAATCAATACTCAGCTGAGAAACCTGCTTTGAACTTGGCGCCGCTAGACCGCACACTCACAGCATTGGATGCAATTGGTTTAACAGCACCTGAGCCTGGCGTTGCTGCTGACCGACTCTTTCACTACACCACCAGAGACATTTGCGGTTACCACCAGTGTTTCTGTTTTCAGCGCCACTTCCGCTTCGTTACCAGTGTTTCGCTTTCGCCACTTCCGAACCAGGAAGCAAATAATGCAGCACAAGCCTCAAGAACCGCTACGGGAGCTATTAGTAAAAAGAGCAACCATGAGAATAATCCTTTTTTACCTTTGCCTATCAGGAAACAAACCTTTCAAAAAGGAAGAAGAAACAGCTGGGAGCAAGCGCCAAACTATCAGGCGAGATGAACACTTATCAACCGAGAAGGCAGAGACAGTAAGCACTCTTTTTTTCAATTTATCTGACCATGTCTTGACTGAAAGTGATATTGAACTATTGAATAATGGTCTCTCCTTTGTCCCCTCAAGAGGGAGCATAATGTCTGACTTATTGATTGACTTGCGTTCTTTTGCTCGAGCAGTCAGTCTGAAACTGCTCTTTCACAACATTAATAACTCTATACTTAACATGGCCAGTATTCCAGTTTATAAGAAGAAAAGTTCTTTTACACCTGTGATGCCTACTCATGTAGATTCATTTGTGAAACTGTGTGAAGCAGATCTTTATAATTATTTTAATAATGATACTAGACATTGCGCTTTTTTTAATATGTCAAGCAAAAATATACACTCATTACAAGTTTTGAGACATGATGCCTCACTTACTTTTAGGCCAGTAGACAAGGGAGGAGGCTTAGCCATTTTTAATACGGCAGATTATAATACTTTCATGATTAATATGTTGGAAGCTGACAACACCTATGTTTTAATAGATCAAGTTAAGTTTGACCTCATTATTAAGAATATCAGAGATGATATGTATGATATGCTTATGTGTTGTCAGATAACTGAGACTCTATATGATTATTTTCATGTTGAGCACCGGTAGTACCTGTTATCAAAGGCCTACCAAAAAACACAAGGGATGCAAGGATTTTACCACCACCCATGAGACCGATAGTGTCTGGTGCCAAATGGGTCACAAAATATATCCATTTTCTTAGAAAACGCTCAGACCACTTTTGGAAGCCATACCTACGGTCCTCAAAGACACATACCAACTTATTAATTTTATAAAGTCTATGGACTTTGAATTCATACAGAACAAACATCTTTTAATCACTATGGATGTGCAAAGTTTGTTTACCTCAATCCCTAATGATGCAGGGATTGATGCCATCCGTGAATTACTACAATTCCATCATGACTTGAAGGGAAATAAAGCCATTATGATATGTCAACTATTAGACATAGTACTAAGTAATAATGTGTTTGTTTTTAATGATAAACTTTACCTTCAGTCTTGTGGTGTAGCTATGGGAACCCCGTGTGCAAACACGTACGCAAATTTGGTTGTACATCACTGGGAGCTGAATCATGTTTTTACACACCCTTCTTTTAACAAAGTAGTATTATACAAGCGTTTTGTTGATGATATTCTGATTGTCTGGGATGGCTCCATTAAAGAATTCCATGATTTTAGAACTTTTTTAGAAACCACTACTACTTTTTTGAGGTTCTCAATTGAAACCTCTTACTCATTGGTTAACTTTCTGGATACAAGCATCTCTATTAGAGGAGGGAAATTAATAACCACATTGTATAAAAAAGAGTGCTGGAAGAACACAATTTTGAAATACAACAGCATGCATCCCCGCCATATATTCAAAGGCATTCTGAAAAGTCAGTTTGTTAGACTCAGTAAAATTTGCCTTGATAAGCAAGATTTGACTAAGAAAGCTGATGAAATGGTGAACATGTTTCTATCAAGAGGATATAACCATGATTTAGTCATGGAAGTCAGAGACAATACTTTGCCTTTAGAACTTCTGACTTCATATGAACCCAGAACTAACTATCAGGCTGTCAGTTTCACAAACATTAATCACAAATTCAATCATACTGAAAGAGTTTCATTTATCACAACATATACTAATGATTTTATGAATATTAAAAGAATATTAGTTAACAATTGGAGAGTTTTAACGTTGGATGAACCTACTAAAAGCATAGTAGGTCACTCTCCACATATGGTCTATAGGAGTAACCAGAACCTAAAATCTCTGTTATGTGACAGAAAGCCAAGATCACTTTATAATAATTTAAACAATAATGAACTTCCTGGAACCTACCCCTGCTACAGCTGTAATTATTGTAAATTCATTACCAAAAACCAAGTTTTTGTGCATCCAGAACTTAATTTTACTTTTACACCCAGGTTTAGAGCTAATTGTGACACCTCGGGTCTAGTCTACCTAGCCACATGTGAACACTGCAATGCATTCTATATAGGCCTCACAAAAAGGAAACTTAAGAACAGGATATATAACCACCAATATGATATAAGGAAGAAAAATGAGCTGAATGCTTTGGCTAAACATGTGATTTTGAATCCATCGCACTCTTTTGTGTTTAGGGTGCTGCAAGTGGTAGAAGTAACAGAACGAGGTGGTGATTATCCAAACCTTTTAGAATTAAATGAACTTAAATGGATACTTAGACTAAGGGGCCATTATTCGCCAGGTCTGAACAATTATATCAGCATTAGATCCTTTCTAAATAATCGAAGATGAGTTTAACCTGAAATGACAATTTTGTTCAGTAGTCTCCAACTAGTATTCATAGTTAAACAATGAAAAATATATACTTCTCACTTGGAATTTTGTTTACATATGCTTATTTTTTAGTCTGTTCTTATACTGACACATATACAGCTGTTTTGCTTCTATTCGAAGTTTATTATCTCATGCATAAAAGGCTTTATTCAAAGAAATTCATAATGGACATTAAATTTAAATTTTATATTCATATTTATATTCCACAGTCAACATATTTATTACCTATATTTATTATTCATATTTATACATACATATTTATACATTTTTAACCTACATAAATATATTTGCACTATATTTAAATTTATACATTTTTAGAATATTTATATATGAAATTTATCACATTTTATTATCATCATTTTTTGTGTCCATTTTATGTATAGTTTTTCATATACACATTTACAAGCTTATATACATATTCCCCTATTTATTTATTTATTTACTCATTTGTCTATTTATTCATACGATGTTTTGACAACAAGTTTTATATTTGTACATATATTTAATATTTAATTTAATTGTATTTTAGCATATATTACTGGAATTAATTTTAAGCTTTTGAGTCATACAAAATATAGCTATATTAATGCATTTTAAAAGAACTGCACAGCTTTAAAAGTTTTTCAATTGGTTTAAATGCTGAAGTTTTTCTATATAAATATTAAGCGTGGTTACACTTTATAACACATCTCAGAACTAAGAAATGCCAATATGGCCTTTGATGAACCATTGAATATGTCTGCATTTATAGCCTTATACTTTGTTTAAGAGTTAGTTATTATGCTGCAATGTTCATTGAAACGAGTTTTCCCTGAAGCTTCACGTAAAATATATGCTACTATTTCTATTTATTTATTTATTAAATTTATATGTATTTTTAACTTTGGTATGAATTTTTTGACATATACACGATGTTTCATTTTGATTGTTTTTAACTATTGAGTCACTCTGTTTATAAATGCAGCTTCCATTTTAAATACTTAATGTTTCAGCCCAGTTTTTTAGATGTGTCTTTAAATGTGGTTTTACTGTGGTTAATTGATTAATTTAATTCATCTGCTGATAGGCTAAGCCTCCCTATAAATTTACTGATGTTAACATTTTTAAATTGTCTGATGAAGCGTATGGTAGCATACCTTCTGTTCTATTTTAACAATAAAAAGTCAAAAATTGTTACGTGGCAGAGTCGGAAGTTTTTATTATTATATATTTACCGCAGGATTTTAACTACTGACTCCTTGGCACCTAGAGATCCGTGTTTGTTTTTTACTTGCTTGATAATCAAAACAATACGAGGGAACAGTGGTTGTCAAGGGGAAAGGGCCAATGTTAGTGCAGTAACAATAAGAGGAAATTTACTGAATCACAAAATATTCTAAGTCCACACACTGCACCTAACTGTGTAGGTGCTAAAACACGATCAAGTAGACAGCAGGAGCAGCTAACAGGAAAAGGGTGTGTGTCATGCTTGCTGTAAGCACATTGGAGCTCCGCAGCACATGTTTGTGCTGAGCTAAGCACAGGTAAGTGAGGGTGTGTGTCTCAGGCTATATATCTTTGTGTGCATTGCCGAGCCCACCACACACCGGGACTTAAACAAAAAAAAAAAAGAAAGAAAACAGGAAATGGCAGCACTGTGTACATGTAAGCAAGGGGGTATGTTGTAGGTTGCATACCCTTGTTTACCTTGCTTTAAGCAGGTGTGCACAGTGCGCACCAGGACTTAAACAAAAAAAAATACAAAAAAAAAAAAAAAAACAGGAAATGGCAGCACTGTTGACATTTGGACACTGTGTTTGCGTGGCACACATCGGGGCTTAAACGGAAGGAAATGGTAAGTGGAACAAGACAAAACAAAGGGAAGTAGCAGAATATAGCCAGTTAAATGCAAGTAATATAGCTGGCAGGTGGAAAGTATCATAATCAGCCAATCACACAGGCAGCATTTGCAGCACACCAGTATAAATTGTCCAAACACCTTTCAGTCTGTTTTTCCCACAAACTCTGCACCATAGGTGTACACATACTTATGAATTTTAACTGACAAAACTAACAAAAAATGTTAGGGGCTGCTGTTACATTCATCTGTCAGTATGTGCTAGAGGCTGAGGGAGGTGAAGAGGATAATGCTGATGACTGCTTCAGACCAAGGAGGAGAGGAAGAGTGTTCAGACCCAGGGTAACCTACTAGGGGCTACATGATCTGGAGATAGTAGAGTGCTACAGGGTGGACAGGGACATACTTCAGCAAATCATTGAGCTGTGCTGGCTCTGCCTCAGACTCAGAGCCAACAGCGGGGAACCCATCCCAGTGGATACCAAGGTATGTATGTATAGTCCTAAGAATACTAGCTACAGGTACTTTCCAAAGACCAACTGGGGATATCATGGGGGTCTCACAGGCATCTGCATCCAGGATACTCCACCAGTTTTTGGATGCCATGCAACCACTTGCCGCTGAGCACATTAAATTCCCCAGCATCTGTGAGGAGAGGACTGGCAATATGCATCGCTTCTAGCCTGTAGCAGACTACACGGAGGTACTGGGTGCCATAGACTCCACACACATCCATATCAAAGCACCACCTGGTGACCGTGGTAGGGTCTACCTACACTGCAAGGGGGTCCACCCCATCAACTGCCAGGTCATGTGTGATGTCCAGGGCATTATCATGAATGTGTGTGCTGGCAGCCCTGGAAGCTATCACGACTCCCACATCTGGCATTCGTCACACCTGTACCAGGCATTTGCCAGTGGGGACATCCCATATGGCCATTTGGTGGGGGATGCTACCTATGCCCTGGAGCCATGGCTGATGACACCCATCAGAAATGCACACGCACCCCCACAAGAACACCATAATGAGGCACACACACAAACCAAGATCATTATAGAGCATATGTTTTGGATGCTCAAGTCAAGGTTCCGCTGCCTTGACATATCCTGTGGAGCCTTGCAGTATTCTCCAGCCACATGTGTCATGCTACATAATATTATCCTGTGGAAACAGCTGCAGCAGGAACAAAATGCGGTAGGGCCACACAGCCCCCCCCCCCCGCCATTGCCAAGGTCTCCACAGGCACAGAGGAACTCGGAGGAGGAACATCCTGACCCTGCCCCTGTAGGCAGACAGAGGCATGCTCAGTATGCCCTGGTCTTGGCAAAGAGGCAATGCATAGTACATACACTGACATTGTAGGGACCGAGGGACTGATATCTCTCTCTTACTCACACACACAGTAAAATGGATGCCAAACATCACACCATCTATACCTTACCATGTATAAGCAGTGTATTGCATGCATCCGACATAGTCAGCCCTCAAGCACCATCCTCACAACTGCCTCAGGCACAAGGTAAGTCAGTCTTCTTAATAATAAATGAATGGAGTAGTATGTCCTGATAGCATATCTATGGTACTGATGCAAGTATGCAAGGGAATGGGGTGGCTTACTGGGATAGCAGCAGACAACTGACAGCTATGTGGGACAGCTGGAAATCTATGCCCAATACTGGCTTCCCCACACTATGCAGTACCACCCTAGTTGACAGATACCACTGCAGTATATGTGGTGAGCCAAATAACTGGGGGATCATAGGTCACATGCATGGATGTCAATGTGGGGGTCCCATACTCATCCCCAGCCTCACGCAGCAGGTCAGGTGTAGAAAACCATAAAGAAATGTCTGGCAAAGGCCCCCAAATGGTGACATCTATGAAATACCCACCTACAGACTTACACAATGAAATCACAGCAGGTCTGGCAGCTGCAGTATGGCTCTGAAAGGTAAGAAGTCTGAAACTAAAAATGTTTATGCTAGAACAATCTGACATGTGGTCGCTACTGTTATGCATGTAGTTTCAAAGATAGGGCACACCACTATGCTAAATGGGACCAAAATGTTAAGTAAATATCAGCACATTTTGTGCAATTGTGTATTGTGTACAGATGTGTCACCCGCTCCCCTCACCCATAGTCCCATAGAAATGCAGTAACATGTCCCTAGCCTTAAGCAGCATCCAGCTCTCAACTAGAGTGATGGCTCAACATGAACAGAAAGCAATTGTTGGTAACACCCAGTCAACTTACTGGTGCCATCCCAGGAGTGTCCACTGCCTGGCAACCTGAGGACATATGATCATCAGAATGCACGGTCTTGCTACAGATGGCCTGCATCTGTCACACCTGATCTACAGGCCTCTGGCAAATGCTCATGCCTCACTCACAGTGTCCTGTTAGGGAGTGTCACGGGGTCCATAACACCAACATAACACAGTTTACAAAATGCAGAGAAAGGCCATGCTGCTAACTGCTTGGAGCAAACCTCAGAGAGCCAGAAATCTGGACAAAGCCATGAATAATGGGGTGATAAAGGTCCAAAGAGAAGGAAACCTTTGAAATACTGCTCTAATAATGTTAGAAAGTTGATGGAATGATTGCATTAGCATGGAATGTCTGAAGGGTATGAAGTCAGAAACTGCAATGTCAACTGTCTGTAATATCTGACTTCAACCTTGAGTGACTTGCAAAACACTTTTTCTTGAAAGCACACTCATTTGGATAACCAACCAGATATATGAGCCATGAATATGGGCATTCTGTGAAACTCTGTACAGTCCACAGGCAGGGCTAGGAGTCTAAACATGGGAATGCACTCATTGCAGGCAGTCCTGACCCTGGAAGATTGTGACATGTCTGCACCTACAGAACCCTGGCCCACAGGCATGGGGAGTAACACACCCTTCCCTAATCACTCATCCTATGCAACATCCTGTCCCCAATATATGGCCAGTCAAGCCAAATAAGGTGGGCCATACATATATGTGAGACACACACACATCTCCAGGCTGGTCAAACAGTCTGACACACACAAGACCCTGCAAGTGCAGTCAACCTTTGAGAAGACTCTTATGTAAAGTACTGGTAGCTATAGGCCAACATATTTGATGCAGGAACCCCCCACTCCACATATCTTATCCCCTACAAATCTGTCTGGAGTCTGCCTGTCACCCTGATCCTGCCTGACTTATATTACCCAACCGTGGACTGGAAATCAAACCATGCAAGAACAGAAATGCGCAGAGATTCCAACATTGTAATATATCACCAAGGTGCTGTACCGTTTCCACAGCTCCAGCAGTCAATTGGTTGTAGGCATACCTCTCAACAGACTGGATTGTGCAAGAATGCCTAGCATTTGGCCCATAATATTGGTGTGTGCATCATCCATCCTGTATTCCTCTGGTAAATCACTGTGATAATCTGAGGAGGTATGTTGTGAGGTACTGAAACAATACATGACAGTGTCAAACGTCATATATGTCAGATGTCTGCTAAAGCAAACCCTGTAACCCTAGCAACTCATAAATTACTAAGAGAAATAGTCACAATCACTGTATGGCCCATTGTCTCCCCATTTTGATAGGCTAGCTCCAGATATCCTGTGCCAACAGGTTGAGAGGTATGGCTGTAGCACAAAAAAAATGGACTGCAGTACAACAATCCCTGGAATGAAGTCCCACATTTACTATAGAAGGTCACACTGGGCATGGGCATGCTCATACATGTGGAGAATTGTCAGTAGGATCTAGAAGTTAACAGGCCTTTCCCACCCAGTGCACTTCCCATTGCCCTACTTTAGCAGTCCTAAAGATGTCTGTCACCATAGAAGTCAGGTCTCAGCCCTATAACCTCTGTGGTTCATGCAAATACTGTGTAATACTATAGTACAAATAAGTAGTTAGATATTTATTTATTTTGCATTTGTTAACTGGGTTGGTCCAGCTGGGTAAAAATTTACCCTTTTTCAGTGGAGACCCGAGGGGAAAAGCCCTGAACAGACATACAAGTAGAGACAAGTTTACAGTAACACAGAGCAAAACAATGTCATGAATACAATGTATAAGAAAAAAATAATGTACTCCATGGAATTAAACATAGCTATATACAAAAATATGATAATAAGGATGTAAAAGGAAAAACAACAATAATAAATCCAAGAGGAATGCAGTAAGGGAATTAAGGTTATAGGTAATCATTTGAAAATAATATGATATTATTAGATTAGAGGCTAGAAGGATAAATTGTGTAAGTGCAGGGGGTCTCAGATCTGAGGAAGAAACTAGTGCAGGAGTACAGAAAAAAGATAGGAGTTTTAATCTCAGTCCTAGCAAATGTAAAAGTGTGTGTGTGTGTTTATACAGTAAATATTTTGGGTCCATTCAAACCCAGTACACTTCCTATTGCTCTACTTTAGCAGTCCTACAGATATCAGTCACCTTAGAAGTCCCTTTTGTCAGGTCCCAGACTTATAAGCTCTGTGGCATATGCGATAACTGTGTAGCACTATAGTACAAATGACTAATTAGGTAGGATTTCTAATCTCAGTCCTGGCAAATGTAAAAGTGCATGCGTTAATAAGTTACAAATTTTGTGGCCATTAAAATGCAGTACACTCCCCATTGCCCTACATTAGCTGTCCTGTAGACATTAATCACCTTAGAAGTCCCTTTCATCAGGCCCCAGCCCTATAATCTCTGTGGCACGTGCGATAACTGTGTAACATTCTAGTACAAATAACAAGGGAAGGAGGAGTTCTAATCTCAGTTCTGACAAATGTAAATGTGCATGTTTATACATTAAAGATTTTGGGTCCATTCAAACCAGTACACTTCCCATTGCCCTACTTTAGCAGTCCTGCAGATATTAGTTACCTTAGAAGTCCTTTTTGTCAGGTCCCAGCCCTATAAGCTCTCTGGCATGTGCGATAACTGTGTAGCACTATAGTACAAATTACTAGTTAAGTAGAATTTCTAATCTCAGTCCTGGTAAATGTAAAGGAGTGTGTGTTAATAAGTTACATATTTTGTGCCCATTCAAACCCAGTACACTTCCCATTGCCTACTTTAGCAGTCCTGCAGATATCAGTCACCTTAGAAGTCCCTTTCATCAGACCACAGCCCTATAATCTCTGTGGTGCTTGCGATAACTGTGTAACACTATAGTACAAACAACAAGTGAGGTGGGAGTTCTAATCACAGTCCTAGTAAAAGTGTGTGTGTGCGAGTGTGTGAGTGTGTGTGTGTGTGTGTGTGTGTGTGTGTGTGTGTGTGTGTGTGTGTGTGTGTGTGTGTGTGTGTATTTCCATTCAAACCCTTTCATTTGCCCTACTTTAGCAGTCCTGCAGATATCAGTCACCTTAGAAGTCCCTTTTGTCAGGCTTTAGCCCTATAAGCTCTGTGGTGGGTGTGATAACTGCATAACACTATAGTTATAAGCAACTAGTTAGGTAGGAGTTCTAATCCCAGTTCTGGCAAATGTGTTTATGTATTTTGTGGCCTCTCTCACCCAGTACATCACCCATTGCCATACTTTACAAGGGCTCCATTCAAACCCAGTACACTTCCCATTGCCCTACTTAGCAGTCTTGCAGATGTCAGTCACCTTAGAAGTCCTTTTCATCAGGCCTCACCCTTATAAGCTCTGTGGTGCATGTGATAACCGCATAACACTATAGTTATAAGTAACTAGTTAGGTAGGAGTTCTAATCCCAGTTCTGGCAAATGTGTTAGTGTATATGTGCAATTTAAAGTATGTTGTGGCCTCTCTCACCCAGTACATTACACATTGCCATACTTTACAAAGGCTGGTGATGGTCCTCACCTTAGAAGTACCTTTGGAAAATCTTCACCCTATAAGCACTGTGATGTCTGCAATAAATGCATAACACTGTAGTAGCAATCAATAGATATGTAGAGGTTCCAATCTCAGTCCTGGCAAGTGTATGGATGTGTGTCTGCAAGAACAGTATCCTGTCTGTGGGGGGGTTGTTTTGTTTGTGTGAGAACCATATCCACCGGCGGGTGGGTTTTGCTACATTTTGCTGTTGCCCACCCAGTATATGTCCCAGTGTCCACATTACTAGGCCCACAGTTGTCATCCACTGTAGAGGTACCTGTAGACACTCTCCAGCCCTATAGGCATTGTGCCATGTGCAATAAATATGTGACAGTATGGAATAGATAACAAGATAGGCAGCCCATTTAATCCTAGGACATCACTCCCCACTCAGGAATCATACACAAAGACACTCAGGTAGGCAGCAACCCCTACATCAGTTGGTGGCCTGCAAATTGGCTCATAGAAAGAACGCATAGTATGAAAGCAGCAGACTCCGTGTCAGACTGCTGAACAGTCATGAGTGGAGTCCCACAGGTTGTGGACCTATGTTCCCTCATGTGTGGGATCCACAACTCTAAGGACCAGCCCAATATGAAGGTGCCCTGGCTGACAATGCTTGCATATGACTACAAGGTGGGTGCTCTTATTACTCCCATGTGAGGTTGACATCCTTCACAAAGGCCTCTCTGAGACTTATGACTGTTGTCAGAACCTTGGAGATAAGCTTAATGCCAGATGATGTGCCACCATCCCCTTTGGGTACAACATGGTTCCTATAAAGTAATACATTGATGGTAGTCCTCTGAACACTGATGTTGGCATAAGGGAGCACAGGTTGACAGTGAGCTCTCTGCTGACCACCACAGTGCCACTGTCTTCCGAAGGTCCTTCCATGTGTCACTTCTCCTGACTAAGGGTTTTGAATCTGGGAAGTAAAAGGACACTGTTTCCCTGTAGTCTCCCCTCAGTAGGCCAATCAAAGTGTACTATGGCCCATTTCCCATGAACCCCACTGCACACCTGCAACAACAAGGGAGGCTGCAAATGTATCTCATAAAGAGGATCTTAGGTACTACACACTTGCCCCTATGGACAGACTTAAACTCCAATGAATCTCTGTCTCATGTTGGCTATTTAGGTGTGATCTCTGCCTGACATACACAACCATGTCTGACACAACCCTGTCAGGAATGCTACATCTGAAGAAACTAATCTGTCCACACAACATGCCTCAGATACCTCAAACCCATCCTCACAATCAACAGGACATGCTGTAGGGACAGGTTCACAACCCAGGGAATGGCCATACTTGTTAAGCAGAGCACATCACTGGCCCTCTTCAAGAGAAATCTGGAGGAGTGGATGGGGAACATAATTCCCACCCTGGGGAATACTCTAATGACTATACTCAGTAGACACAATGGGGAGTATTGTCAGGTGGCATGATGCCAGTGTATTCCCATGGGCTAGCCTTGTAAAGCCTCCATGACCATTTGCCAAGTACACACCTATGAATATTTGAACCTATGGATCTCAGTACTGTCAAATGAGTGTATGTACATTAGTGTGAATAGAAGTGTTTGTGAGTTTGTAAACATGTGGGTGAACGTAGTTGGAAGCCCGTCTTACCCAGTGCAACTACCATTGCCATACTTTACAAGTGCTGTAGATATTATTCACTATATATGTACCTTGGGACACTCCACAACCTATAAACTCTGTGGTGTGTGTGGTAACCACATAACATTATAACACCAGTAACTACATAGCTAGGGGTTCTAATATGAGTCCTGGCAAGTGTGTGTGTGTGTGTGTGTGTGTGTGTGTGTGTGTGTGTGTGTGTGTGTGTGTGTGTGTGTGTGTGTGTGTGCATTATTGTGTGTGTATATATGTAGGTACATCACCCATTGTCATAATTTGTAAAGCATGGTGATGTCCCTCACCTTAGAAGTACCTTTGGAGAAGGGTCACCCCATAATCTCCGTGGTGCATGCGATAAATGTGTAACAATGTAGTAACAATAAATAGATAGGTAAGGGTTCTAATCTCAGTCCTGGCAAATGTGTGTGAGAGAAGCGTCTTGGGAACGTTTGTGTGAGAATGACATCCATTGGATGGGCATGGTTTCATATTTTATGCCATGGCACTCACAGTACACATTCCTAGGTCTACTGTATTAGGTCCACTGTTCTCATCAACCGTAGTGGTATCTGTAGAAACTCTTCAGCCATATAAGCCCTGTGTAATGGTATGAAATAGTATGGTACGAAAAACAAGGTAGGTTGGTCTGCTAATGTCAGTACTGGTAAAAGTGTGTGTGTGTGTGCGTGTGTGTGTGTGTGTGTGTGTGTGTGTGTGTGTGTGTGTGTGTGTGTGTGTGTGTGTGTGTGTGTGTGTGTGTGTGTGTGTGTGTGTGTGTGTGTGTGTGTGTGTGTGCATGTGCATTGGTGTGTATAGGAGTGGTTGTGAGTGTGTACACTTGTATGTAACACTATTATGAGTACTCTCACACCCAGTACATCCACCATTGCCATACCTCACAAGGCCACATGATGTTATTATCCTTACAGGTACCTTGTAACACTCATCACACTAGTAGTCCTATGCCACCTACAGTAACCAAATAGTGTGGTACCACAACTTGATGGGTAGGGATTCCAAACACAACACAGGCAACTGTGATCCTGTCCGTGCATGTGTGTGAGTGTGTGTGTGTGTGTGTGTGTGTGTGTGTGTGTGTGTGTGTGTGTGTGTGTGTGAGAACAGTATTTTCTGTGTGCTTGGTCAACACAATATCCTCTGGGATTGAGAATGTTAGCACTCTGAGGTGTGTTCCACCCACCACACTTATTGTCCACTCTACAAGATCTGATGTCAACCACCATAGACTTATATACAACCCCTCACCCTATAAGCTGTGAGGCACATGCAAGAACTGTTACATAGACCTGGGAAATGTGTGCAGATACAGCTGTACCTCGTCTATGACATGGTCAATGTGTTACAACACTGCTATATCTCTCGTTGGTGATGTCTGTAGGGCCATAGCCTGCTGACACACAGACACCGGGAACACAAACAGAATACACCATGTGAGAACACATTTGCTTAGTGTTACTAATACAAATAATGTATCATGGCTGAAAAGGTACACACACACAATCTAATGTGTACCCATTACAAATGACAGATGACAGCACCTTACACAGCATTAAATAGCTACACTCTACTAAAGTCACCCTGTGCATCAGACCCATATTAGCATGTCCTTGCATCGATAGTATGGATGCCAGGGATGTGGCACAGGCATCATCATATGCACAGGATGTTATGTGGGTTTGCCAAAAGTATAGGCTGGGCCATACGGTTGACATCATGTGTGTATGTGTTTGGGGGGGGTATTCATTAAATAGACTGTGCAGGGGTGATGTGTGTGGAGGTGACTTGTGTGATGGTGATGTGTGTGTGTGTGTTTATGCACACAGTCACACCATGTGGGTGCCCTACACAGGGGTATTTTGGACAGTTGTGAGCTGTACATGGCAAGGTGTGCAGTTCACCATCTCCGGCCATGGACACAGGAACTGGGCCTGCCAGGGGTATCACCAGCACAACCAGGGCCAAGTCCAGGTGCAGTATTACTCCCCGATGGTAACTGCTGCCTACTGTATCCGTATCCCTGTTGGGACCAGCCAGGACCTTGTGTCCATGGCCTGCTGTGTCATGGCATGGACAGCACATCCCCTTCAGTAGTGCTGATGATACTGCCAGTACAGGAAGGGGATGGTACATGGCTACATTGACCCTCAACTGATTGTGGTGCTGCCCTACATCCACATGGGCGCTGGCCATTGTCCACCAAATGCTCAAGCACAGATATTCCATGGTCAAGGCTTGCCAAGGTCTTCCCCCACCATATATCCATGACCTCAGTACACTCACAGATGGCCACAGTGAGTTCACGAATATTGCCACAGACACCTGGGATGTGCTCTTCCATGACCCTGCGTATATGTCTGATGTTACATTCATTACATGCCTGTGCCTCCATTATGGCCCAAAACATGCACCTGGTGACTGCTGCTATGGCACTTGCAACAGGGACATGATGGGCTGCAATCCTCCTCTGAGCACCCCTGCCCATCTGCCTATGTGGACCTCGCCAGCACTCTGGCTATGGCTAGTGGCTGCACCCTCACTTGCCATAGTCACCACACTAGCCTGTTATATGCCACCACCCACCAACTGTCCATTATCTGTGGCCACTGGTAACGGGTTATGTGTGGGCATGGTGACTGTGTGTGGGGATGGGGTTGACAATAGTGGGATGCAAACCAATGGCAGAGATTCAGCCCCTGACAACCCCACCTGTGCCTCAATATGAGCATCATCATGGTCAGAGACTGCAGAGACACTGACATCAGAATCAGAGCAGGAGGGACCATGGCCACCATGTCCACCTGTAAGGAAAAAAAAGCAACATATGTAAATTACTACCTGCACTATAAGGTTTGCTGGTACACACACACACACACACACACACACACAAACACACACACACACACACACACACAAACACACACACACACACACACACACACACACACACACACACACACACACACACACACACACACACACACACACACACACACACACACACACACACACACACACACACACACACACACGTGAGGTGCCTCAAAGATATTACACAGACGTCACATTAGATGACTGGGGACATTCATGACACACAGTCAGACAATAACATACACACTCTGGACAGAGCCTCAGCATCATGAAGTGCAGTCCTTTCCAATTACTGTTACTACTAATATACACCTCTGGGATACGTGACTGCTGTTAGTAGGTGATGGCCCTTCACCTAGCACACACTGCATCCATGTAAATTATTGCTGTTCACCTGTATAGCACTGTGGAAACTCCTACAGAACATACCTCCCAACTCTACAGAGTTTTGCTGAATTTCTAGATGTGTGGCTCATATGTTTGGTCTGTTTCTCATAACTCCTGTGTTTGTCTGATACATTACTGGGTTGACCTGTAGATTGATGCCACTAATTAATGTCCTAATTTGAGGTGCAGATTGCATAACCTGCAGTACATGTATGTTAAAACAAAGCTGGTCACTCAAACAACTTCCAGAGCTTACAGTGAATATAGTAAGTGTACACACACCTGTTAACATGCCAGTTTTTTTGTGATATATCACATGAGACCTCAGAAATCAGGTCATAACATTGCCATTATTTTATATGACATATAACCTGTGCAATCCAACTGATGAACATACACATCAGTTACAGGTAACATATGGTAAATGAAATAGGTACAATAGGCTGGCTGCATGAGTGTGCACACCATTAAAGTAATACTCTGTTAAAGCACCTTTTGATTTAATCACAGCATTCAGTACTCTTGTGAAGGTATCTATCAGCATGTCACATCTTGGCTTGCCAATGTTTGCACACTCTACCTTACAAAACACCTCCAGCTATGTCAGATTGCAAGGACATTCCCTGTGCAATGCCTTCTTTAGATCACCCTGTATATATCCTAATGGATGTAGGTGTGGGATCAGGCTGGGCCGGTACAGAATGTTGCATGTGTTCTGGTGAAGCCATCATTTTGTTAATTTAGATGTATGGTTTGGGCCATTGTTGTGTGGAAAGGTAGAATTCCTTACCATCCACAGCTATGTGGCAGACACCAGAAGGATTGGTGCCACAAGGGACCGGTGTTTGGAACTGTTCAGAATCCCCCTCCAACTTGGCTACAGCTTCAGTTCAAGCTTGTGAACAGCAACCCCAAAGCTGGACACTGTCATCACCATGCTTCACCATGGGTTGGCGTTGTTGTGGTTGGTGTGCAGTGGTGTTATTACACCAAACAAACTAATCAGAACTGTGGCCAAAGAGTTCAACCATAGTCCCATATTACTATAATACATTTTCCCACTTGCTTTTTGGAGACCTGATGAATTGCTTTCAGAGTTTTTCCAGGCATGGATATTATTTGGTGTGAGGAACTGCTGCCGTCTTTCAACCCTACCCTATAGGCAAGACATGTAAGTATCTTTAAATCCTCAGTCCTGCTCTTGGCTGCTGTGTGTCCCTGGCTTTAGCGTCCATACCTACACAATCCATCCTGCTCACCTAAAACAATCACCTAGTGAATGTGCCCAACTAACAGCTAAGAACTGATCACACAGATAGACTTGTATCTATCTGCTTCACCCCCAACAAGAAAGGTTCCAATCTATTCCCTGAGCAGTACACTTTCAAGCAGCCGAGAAACAATCCATCCTGCTCACTTAAAACAATCGCATAGTGACTGTGCCCTGCTGAACAGCTAAGAACTGATCACACAGATAGACTTGTATCTATCTGCTTCACCCCCAACAAGAAAGGTTCCAATCTACTCCCTGAGCAGTACACTTTCAAGGAGCTGAGAAACAATCCATCCTGCTAGCCTAAAACAATCACCTAGTGACTATGTCCTGCTGAACAGCTAAGAACTGATCACCACAGATAGACTTGTCTCTATCTGCTTCACCCCCAACAAGAAAGGTTCCAATCTACTCCCTGAGCAGTACACTTTCAAGGAGCTGAGAAAGTATGTTAATCGATGTTTACCTCACAGAATGTATTGTAACTTTGCCTAATTTCTTGCTAGGTGGTTAGAGTATGATCCCTGCCAAGACTCCTAGCAGCTGTTTCCCTTTTCACTCTGCACCCCCAATATCCTTCCTTATCTAAACCTTGTAAATGTATAGAATCCTTAGTTTAACCCCCAGAAGCTAGTATCTGAACCATATAACCTACAGACTTACTGCATTAAGTAAAGTATTACATTTCAACCCAAACAGGCTGCTAGTAAGGTGTTAGCCCTTTAGATACTTTGTTGACCCAGTGACCCTCCCCTGTGTCCCCTCACCTTGAGCTCTGCTCCCTGCTTCACTGATTGTTTTCTGCTCTGCAGGCTAAGTCTTCTTTGCTCCAACCAAGGTGTTAATTTGACCCTTATGCCTTTCATTAACCTCTTCTGCCCTCACTGACTCCTGACTTTGAGCTCAGGCATTCCTGCCATCCACTGCCCTCATCTCTTATTCTTCCTTCTGTCCTCACCTCCTAGCCTATAGACCTGCCTTGCACAGATTTTGTATTACAAGCATACTTCTGTCTCTCAATGCCTGCTTTTCTGGCCAGTACCTGCACACACCCACCCTACTCCTCCCCTTCCTAACTATATCCGCTCCAATCCTATCTTAAGGACCCAGTCACACGAGGTGCCATCTTTAAATCCCCAGTCCTGCTCTCAGCTGCTGCATGTCCCTGACTTTAGTGTCCATACCTACAGTAAGTTTACAACTGTTTACTGTACTGTCTTACTTTGGAAAGCTTGTATTTTTATTGTATTCTGTTCTTTCGTGGAATCTGCAATCGGACTGTCTAAAGTGTTGTACCTAAACTGTTACAAATGTTGCTTGTACTTCTCTGATATACACCCGACCTGTGATGGCATTTTGAATGAGCATTAACACATATTAGTGTAATTTTAAGTGTTCGCGCGTTTACTACCTGCATTAGCACGGAACGACTGATGTAGTGTCTTAATGTAGTTCTAGTACTTACAATCACTGAAAATGAAGATCTAACCTGCCCTGAATATAAAATAGTGAAAGGAATTGTACCTGTGTATTCTATCCACTAGTTGTAGGGCGTTCTTTCAATATTAGTACTTACACTCGCTACATATTAAGACATTATTAGTGTCTATAAAAATAGAAGAGTGTAGTTTTAAGCGTTCGCACATTTACAAGCTGCAGTAATGTGGAACGACTGAGGTAGTAGACATTATGTAGTCTTAGTACTTACTCTTGCTATATATGAAGACCCTACCTGCCCTGGATTGAAACCTATTAATGGTAATAGTACTTGTGATTTTTATGCAGTATTTGTAGTGCCTTTACGCTTTATTAGAGCTTACACTCGCAAAACACACTGATCTAACCTACCCTGTTTTTTAAATAATTACCGAACACTATAATACTACCTGCGACTAAAACAAAGCAAGTATTAGTGTTTTGTCTCTGCATGAAGCTGTAAATGTGATATACTGGCTAAAGAACTATGGTAGATAAAAGATCACTGCACTAGTGTGCTAAAGTGTGACATTACAACGCACTGTGATAAAGACTCACCCATGTGATAAACTATTATAGTTACAGTCTCGCTCACCCTTAGGCAGTTTTAGATACTAGCTACTGTGTTTATTTTAAATGTATCCTTGAAGTTGTTTTTGCACTAAATGTCCTGACTTGTGTTCACATAACAAATGTGTATTTTATCTGTGTTTTACTCACTGTTGAATAGCCTATATTTTTCTGTTTAAGACTCCCCTTTGCAATTACCTCTCTCTCCACATCTCTCCAGCAATCCATCCTGCTTGGCTAAAACAATCACCTAGTGACTGTGCCTTAGCTAAGAACTGATCACACAGATAGACTTGTATCTATCTGCTTCACCCCCAAGAAGAAAGGTTCCAATCTACTCCCTGAGCAGCACACTTTTAAGGAGCTGAGAAAGTATGTTAATTGATATTTACCTCACATAATGTAACTTTGCCTAATTTCTTGCTAGATGTTAGAGCACGCTCCCTACCAAGACTCCCAGCAGCCATTCCCCTTCTCATTCATCACCCCCAATATCCTCCCTTATCTAAACCTTGTAAATGTATAGAATCCTTAGTTTAACCCCCGAGAAGCTAGTATCTGAACCATATCACTTACGAACTTACTGCATTAAGTAAAGTATTACATTTCAACCTAAACAGGCTTTTAGTAAGGTGTTAGCCCCTTAGATACTTTGTTGACCCAGTACCCCTCCCCTGTGGTCCTCACCTTGAGCTCTGCTCTCTGCTTCACTGATTGTTTTCTGCTCTGCTGGCTAAGTCTTCTTTGCTCCAACCTGCTCCCTTCACCCTGTGAGCTCACTCTGCTCCCCTACCCTGCCCCCCAATTCTCACCCACCCCTATTACTCCTACTTTTATTCCCACCTCTATTCTACCCCCCATTATCTCTCACCCAATCCCACACTCTTCTCCTCATCATCCACTCCCACTCTCATCCTCTACCAATTAACCTACCACACCCCAACCTTATCCATTATACCCCCTACAGTTTTCCACGCCCCTCATTCCTTCTCTCACACTTACCCACTGACACCAAACTACCTATTCCCACCTCCTCAATTTACCATGCTTTCTCCACTTTCTGTAACCCTTCCCTGCCACTCAGTCTTTATACTTCTTCTAATCACTCTGATCCATGCTACCTCTTATCCCACCTCCAAACTCCTTCCTTCTTTCCTACCCCCACCTCCTCAACCAACTCCCTTCCTATCCCTACAACCTCCCACTTTCACACCATATCCTCCTCTCTTGTTCAACCAAATCCACCCCACTACTACAAACATAAGATCACATCCTCCTCATTGAAGCACAACACACCTAAAGCAATATTACTTTCCCCACATAACTCAAGTAGCAAACCCAAGCTCCTGCTCACATCTTTCTTTGCCAACCACTTCTTATCAGGAGACATACACCCCAACCCTGGAACAAAGACTAGGACCAACCACACTTCTCCAATCACTACCCATACCACCAAGCCTAAATATCTCAAACTACTTACCATTAACTCCCAGAGTTTGAGAAATAAAATATCAACCCTTTCTGGGACTGAGGAAGTAGTCATTATGTAATCTTAGTACTTACTCTTGCTATATATGAAGACCCTACCTGCCCGGGATTGAAACCTATTAATGGTAATAATACTGGTTATTGTTATGCAGTATATGTAGTGCCTTTATGCTTTATTAGAGCTTACACTCGCAAAACACACTGATCTAACCTACCCTGTTTTTTTTTAAATAATGACTGGACGCTATAATACTACCTGCGACTAAAGCAAAGCGAGTATTACCATTTTGTCTCTGCATGAAGCTGTAAATGCGATATACTGGATAAAGAACTATGATAGATGAAAGGTCACTACACTAGCATGCTAAAGTCTGACATTAAAACGCACTGTGATATAGACTCACCCATGTGATAAACTATTATAGTTACAGTCTCGCTCACCCTTAGGCAGTTTTAGATACTAGCTACTGTGTTTATTTTAAATGTATCCTTGAAGTTGTTTTTGCACTAAATGTCCTGACTTGTGTTCACATAACAAATGTGTATTTTATCTGTGTTTTACGCACTGTTGAATAGCCTATATTTTTCTGTTTAAGACTCCCCTTTACAACTACTTCTCTCTCCATATCTCTCCAGCAATCCATCCTGCTTGGCTAAAGCAATCACCTAGTGACTGTGCCTTAGCTAAGAACTGATCACACAGATAGACTTGTATCTATCTGCTTCACCCCAAGAAGAAAGGTTCCAATCTACTCCCTGAGCAGTACACTTTTAAGGAGCTGAGAAAGTATGTTAATTGATGTTTACCTCACATAATGTAACTTTGCCTAATTTCTTGCTAGATGTTAGAGCACGCTCCCTACCAAGACTCCCAGCAGCCATTCCCCTTCTCATTCATCATCCCCAATATCCTCCCTTATCTAAACCTTGTAAATGTATAGAATCCTTAGTTTAACCCCCAGAAGCTAGTATCTGAACCATATAACTTACGAACTTACTGCATTAAGTAAAGTATTACATTTCAACCTAAACAGGCTGTTAGTAAGGTGTTAGCCCCTTAGATACTTTGTTGACCCAGTACCCCTCCCCTGTGGTCCTCACCTTGAGCTCTGCTCTCTGCTTCACTGATTGTTTTCTGCTCTGCTGGCTAAGTCTTCTTTGCTCCAACTTGCTCACTTCACCCTGCGGGCTCACTCTGCTCCCCTACCCTTCCCTCCAATTCTCACCCACCCCCACTACTCCTACTTTTATTCCCACCTCTATGCTCCACCCCATTATCTCTCACCCAATCCCACACTCTTCTCCTCATCATCCACTCCCACTCTCATCCTCTACCAATTAACCTACCTCACCCCAACCTTATCCATTATACCCCCTACAGTTTTCCACGCCCCTCATTCCTTCTCTCACACTTACCCACTGACACCAAACAACCTATTCCCACCTCCTCAATTTACCATGCTTTCTCCACTTTCTGTAACCCTTCCCTGCCACTCCGTCTTCATACTTCTACTAATCACTCTGATCCATGCTACCTCTTATCCCACCTCCAAACTCCCTCCTTCTTTCCTACCCCCCACCTCCTCAACCAACTCCCTTCCTATCCCTACAACCTCCCACTTTCACACCATATCCATCCTCTCTTGTTCAACCAAATCCACTCCACTACTACAAACATAAGATCACATCCTCCTCATTGAAGCACAACACACCTAAAGCAATATTACTTTCCCCACATAACTCAAGTAGCAAACCCAAGCTCCTGCTCACATCTTTCTTTGCCAACCACTTCTTATCAGGAGACATACACCCTAACCCTGGAATAAAGACTAGGACCAACCACACTTCTCCAATCACTACCCATACCACCAAGCCTAAATATCTCAAACTGCTTACCATTAACTCCCAGAGTTTGAGAAATAAAATATCAACCCTTTCTGGGACTGAGGAAGTAGTCATTATGTAATCTTAGTACTTACTCTTGCTATATATGAAGACCCTACCTGCCCGGGATTGAAACCTATTATTGGTAATAATACTGGTTATTGTTATGCAGTATATGTAGTGCCTTTATGCTTTATTAGAGCTTACACTCACAAAACACACTGATCTAACCTACCCTGTTTTTTTTTTAAATAATTACCGGACACTATAATACTACCTGCGACTAAAGCAAAGCAAGTATTACCATTTTGTCTTTGCATGAAGCTGTAAATGTGATATACTGGCTAAAGAACTATGATAGATGAAAGGTCACTACACTAGCATGCTAAAGTCTGACATTACAACGCACTGTGATATAGACTTACCCATGTGATAAACTATTATAGTTACAGTCTCGCTCACCCTTAGGCAGTTTTAGATACTAGCTACTGTGTTTATTTTAAATGTATCCTTGAAGTTGTTTTTGCACTAAATGTCCTGACTTGTATTCACATAACAAATGTGTATTTTATCTGTGTTTTATGCACTGTTGAATAGCCTATATTTTTCTGTTTAAGACTCCCCTTTACAACTAACTCTCTCTCCATATCTCTCCAGCAACCCATCCTGCTTGGCTAAAACAATCACCTAGTGACTGTGCCTTAGCTAAGAACTGATCACACAGATAGACTTGTATCTATCTGCTTCACCCCCAAGAAGAAAGGTTCCAATCTACTCCCTGAGCAGTACACTTTTAAGGAGCTGAGAAAGTATGTTAATTGATGTTTACCTCACATAATGTAACTTTGCCTAATTTCTTGCTAGATGTTAGAGCACGCTCCCTACCAAGACTCCCAGCAGCCATTCCGCTTCTCACTCTGCACCCCCAATATCCTCCCTTATCTAAACCTTGTAAATGTATAGAATCCTTAGTTTAACCCCCAGAAGCTAGTATCTGAACCATATAACTTACAAACTTACTGCATTAAGTAAAGTATTACATTTCAACCTAAACAAGCTGTTAGTAAGGTGTTAGCCCCTTAGATACTTTGTTGACCCAGTACCCCTCCCCTGTGGTCCTCACCTTCAGCTCTGCTCTCTGCTTCACTGATTGTTTTCTGCTCTGCTGGCTAAGTCTTCTTTGCTCCAACCTGTTCCCTTCAACCTGCGGGCTCACTCTGCTCCCCTACCCTACCCCCCAATTCTCACCCACCCCCACTACTCCTACTTTTATTCCCACCTCTATTCTCCACCCCATTATCTCTCACCCAATCCCACACTCTTCTCCTCATCATCCACTCCCACTCTCATCCTCTACCAATTAACCTACCTCACCCCAACCTTATCCATTATACCCCCTACAGATTTCCACGCCCCTCATTCCTTCTCTCTCACTTACCCACTGACACCAAACTACCTATTCCCATCTCCTCAATTTACCATGCTTTCTCCACTTTCTGTAACCCTTCCCTGCCACTCAGTCTTCATACTTCTTCTAATCACTCTGATCCATGCTACCTCTTATCCCACCTCCAAACTCCCTCCTTCTTTCCTACCCCCCACCTCCTCAACCAACTCCCTTCCTATCCCTACAACCTCCCACTTTCACACCATATCCTCCTCTCTTGTTCAACCAAATCCACTCCACTACTACAAACATAAGACCACATCCTCCTCATTGAAGCACAACACACCTAAAGCAATATTACTTTCCCCACATAACTTAAGTAGCAAACCCAAGCTCCTGCTCACATCTTTCTTTGCCAACCACTTCTTATCAGGAGACATACACCCCAACCCTGGAGCAAAGACTAGGACCAACCACACTTCTCCAATCACTACCCATACCACCAAGCCTAAATATCTCAAACTACTTACCATTAACTCCCAGAGTTTGAGAAATAAAATATCAACCCTTTCTGGGACTGAGGAAGTAGTCATTATGTAATCTTAGTACTTACTCTTGCTATATATGAAGACCCTACCTGCCCGGGATTGAAACCTATTAATGGTAATAATACTGGTTATTGTTATGCAGTATATGTAGTGCCTTTATGCTTTATTAGAGCTTACACTCGCAAAACACACTGATCTAACCTACCCTGTTTTTTTTTTTAAATAATTACTGGACACTATAATACTACCTGCGACTAAAGCAAAGCAAGTATTACCATATTTTCTCTGCATGAAGCTGTAAATGTGATATACTGGCTAAAGAACTATGATAGATGAAAGGTCACTACACTAGCATGCTAAAGTGTGACATTACAACGCACTGTGATATAGACTCACCCATGTGATAAACTATTATAGTTACAGTCTCAGTTACCCTTAGGCAGCTTTAGATACTAGCTACTGTGTTTATTTTAAATGTATCATTGAAGTTGTTTTCGCACTAAATTTCCTGACTTGTGTTCACATGATAAATGTGTATATTATCTGTGTTTTACGCACAGTTGAATAGCCAATATTATTCTGTTTAAGACTCCCCTTTACAACTACCTCTCTCTCTCCATATCTCTCCAGCAATCTATCCTGCTCAGCTAAAACAATCGCCTCATGACTGTGCCCTAGCTAGGAACTGATCACACAGATAGACTTTTATCTATCTGCTTCACCCCCAACAAGAAAGGTTCCAATCTACTCCCTGAGCAGTACACTTTCAAGGATCTGAGAAACTATGTTAATTGATGTTTACCTCACATAATGTAACTTTGCCTAATTTCTTGCTAGGTGATTAGAGCACGCTCCCTGCCAAGACTCCCAGCAGCCATTCCCCTTCTCACTCTGCACCCCCAATATCCTCCCTTATCTAAACCTTGTAAATGTATAGAATCCTTATTTTAACCCCCAGAAGCTAGTATCTGAACCATATAACCTACGAACTTACTACATTAAGTAAAGTATTACATTTCAACCCAAACAGGCTGATAGTAAGGTGTTAGCCCTTTAGATACTTTGTTGACCCAGTGCCCCTCCCCTGTGCCCTGTCACCGTGAGCTCTGGTCTCTGCTTCACTGATTGTTTTCTGCTCTGCTGGTTAAGTTTTCTTTGCTGCAACCTGCTCCGTTCGCCCTTCGGGCTCACTCCGCTCCTCTACCCTGCCCCCAATTCTCACCTGCCACCACTACTCCTACCTTTATTCCCACCTCTATTTTCCACCCCATTATCTGTTACCCAGTCCCACACTCTTCTCCTCATCAACCACTCCCACTCCCATCCTCCAGCAGATAACCAACCTCACTCTAACCTTATCCATTATACCCCCTACACTTTTCCATGCCCCTCATTCCTTCTCTCACATTTACCCACTGATACCAAACTACCTATTCCCACCTCCTCAATTTACCATGCTCTCTCCACTTTATGTAACTCTTCCCTGTCACTCAATCTTGGCTAAACCATACTCTACCAGATATAGTTGCAGTCTCTAAGACCTGGCTAAAACCCCACATTCTTGACTCTGACGTCCTACCCCTGCGATACAAGCACTTAGACAAGACTGCCAAAATAAGAAAGGAGGAGGAGTAGCCTTAATTTATCCTAGTCTACTCTCCATCACTCCCTACCCAAACCCCATTCCTCAGTTCAATAACACCGAAGTAGTCATAGGAATACTCAAAATAAATGACCATAAAAACATTTGTGTTATGGACATCTACATTCCCCCTGGAAACAACAGCAACACACTTGAAGAAATACTTTTATGGGCCACAACCAATATTACACTTGAGGCATACATTTTAGAGGATGTGAACATTGACTGGAACAAAATCATTTCCAAAACTCCCTCCATTTCTATCAATCTATTTAACTTCACACAACTTATATGTGACATCAACAGACCCAAGAAAAAGAGTCCCCTAGGGACCACTCTTGACTGGATGCTTGCCTCCCACCCAAATAAAATCTCACACTAAGGCACCTTACCAAACTCCATGAGTGACCATTTGCCAGCCTTCATCCATAGAGAAACCCCCTCCACTACTCACCTTCACCAACACATCCATACTTGAAACCTCACTAACTTTAACCCCACAACATTTTCCTACTCCCTCAAACTCGCAAACTGGGACAGCCTAAAAACTCTTCCTCTAGATAATGCTGTAGACTTCAACTCTACCTTCTTAAATACCCTGAACTCCCAAGCCCCACCTTGAACAAAAAATATAAAATCCAACTCTGCTTCATGGCTAACTAAAGAAACTAAAACTCTTATGCAACAAAGACACAAGGCCTGGAAACTTTATCACCACAATAAAGACCCTGACTCCCTTCTTAAAGATAAGCAACTCCACAATCTAGCCAAAGAAAACGAATCATAAAAGACAAAAATCCTACTATACCAAACTCCAGGCTAACCATTCCAAAAACCCCAAATAATTTTGGAACTCCATCAACTCTCTTCTAAACCCAGGTACCAAATAAAACCCTTGCCCAGACACCAGTAAAACAGATCTAGAAATAGCTACTCTATTCAACTCCTTCTTTTCGAACTCTATAGCAGAACTCACCAAGACCTTCCCAAATAATGACCCCTCCACCACACTCAAAGCCTCCTCCCTAACCTCTACTAAACTTCCCATCCCCAGCAATCCTCCTTCATTTCAACTCAAACCCATATCCACTGCTTACATAAAAAAACTTCTCTCCAAACTCAAGCCATGTTCCAACGCCCCTGACTATATTCCCCCACTATTCCTAAAACTTGCATCTTATGGTATCGCAATCCCTATCAGCATTCTCATTAATAGATTCATTCAGGGATCCTATGTAGCCAAACTATTGTGCTCTGCCTTTATCCTACCCCTCCACAAAGGAGGCAAAAATAACAATTTCTCAAACTTCTGACCTATAGCCATTCTCTCCCCATCTCAAAAATTCTTGAAAAATGCATCCACCTCCAGCTCATGCCTTTCCTTACCAGTAATCAACTGTTCACCCCTACTCAGCATGGTTTCTGCACTGGGCCACAGTACTATAACTGCTCTTCTCTCTTACCTAGACATAGCAAACCATGCCTGAGACTCTGGAGAAATTGTATCTACAGTCCTCTTCGATCTCTCCAAAGCATTTGATACAGTCCCTCACTCCCACTTCCTGAAACACCTCTCTAACCTTAATCTATCTCAAAACACCCTAACCTGGGTAGCTATCTCACTGACAGATCTCAGGCTGTCAAGTGGCAAACTGGCACCTCAACCTTCCTTCCCACCCCAACTGGGGTTCCCCAAGGATCCATACTTAGTCCAATCCTCTTTAATATATTCATTAATGATTTCCATGCCGCCATCCCAAGCACTAAGATAGTACAATACGTAGATGATACAACCCTAGTCTGCTCCGCTTCTAACTTACCAGAGCTCCAAACACTAACTCAAATCATCTTCTCAACTACAGAGAACTGGATGCATCAAAATCACCTCTCCCTAAATGCCAAGAAATCTAAGATATTACTTTTCACTCCCTCTAAATCCATCACTATCAACAAAAACTCTTTTAAAATAATTAGCCATACCAACTCATCCATAGAAGTTGTTTCATCTGCTAAACTTCTTGGGGTTACTATTGATGAACACCTAAGATTCAATATTCATATTCAGCTAAATATTGAGAAAACACATCAAAAACTTAGTATGTTGTACAGAAACTCCCACTTTCTCTCACCATCTACAAGACAAACACTCGCCACTACCAACTTACTACCATAACTCTTGTATGGTGCTTCTCTTCTAACTAACCTATCTTCCTCTATCACTTCCAAACTAAAAATCTGTTACAACAAAATCTCTAAATCCACCACTAAATCCAAATACACCTTCCACCACTGTTTATCTCTCTGCCAGCTTCAGTGACTAGAACTTCCCAACTTCCTTATCTACCGCCAACTCACTTCAGCTCACAAACTAATTTTTAAACCCACCAGTTGCCCAGCTCTAACTAACATCTTACCAACATACACCCCTCACAGAACTCTAAGATCTGCCCACCAAAATATACTTTCTGTATACAAACCAAACCATCCCGCCGGCCAAATTCTCCTATCATTTTCACTAGCATAAAAATGGAATTCTCTCCCTCCCACTCTAAGAACCTCAGAAAACTTTGAGCACTTCAAAACTCAGCTCCATTCCCACTTCACCCAAAATTGGAACTGCAGTTGCACTCAACCCACCTAGCCCACTAAGCCCCTACCACAAGTTAATCTACCCCATACTGACTACCTAAAACAGTAGCCTTACTTTGAATATAACATTACTTAGCATTCTTTTTCTTAAATGTATACATTGTAAATAGCTTTCCAACTGTCCTCCTTCCCCTTCTGAGGAAGATTCTCTTTATTGGCAATTATTATTCTTTGATGCTGTTAACTAAATCATCCTCACTTCTCATTCTGAATGAGGATGTATGCACTTTTTATCCTGAATGGTGATGTATACACCCCACCTTCTCTAGTACTTTTCTGTCTGTCTCATCTCGATACTTTTTAAATAATGTACTTAACACCTACATCCACCCCTCTATGCAAATTTGTGTTTACAAAAGTCATTCTATAACTACATTCTAATGAATAACTACAGACAAATGAATAACTGTTATTTTACAACCTTACTGTCATCATCTACCTCCTCAGTGCAACTAATCATATGTCTCAACTTATCCCAATCCTAATACAATTGTATGTATGAATATAATGTACAAATGTATGTATACAACACGTTGCCATTTTTTCACTGTACCCTAATATGTTTTACTATGTAATATAACTTTTTGCTTATTGTCACTGTGTATTAAAGATATGTAATAATACTTCATTGCTTATTATTACTGTGTTTTTGGAGCTTTTCTCCCTGGGCCTCCATTGAAAATGGGCTCCCTGAACCCAGTGGACTTCCCCGGGCATCAAACTGGAAATAAATAAATAAATAAATAAATATAGAGACCATGGCAAATTGTTGTGACATGTTGTACACACCCAGACTTACTGGTGATTCCTGTTACTCCTTCACTGTTGCTGTAGGGCTCCTGGCAGCCTCCCTGGCCAGTTTTGGTCTTGTATTCTCATAGAATTTGATGGAATGTCCACTCCTTTGCAATGTCACTGTAGTCCCATATTTTAACCTCCTTTTAATGACTGTCTGCATTGTGCTCCATAGTATGTGCAATGCTGTGGAAATGTTTCGGGGTCACTTAGCAGCTTCATCAGCTCTATGCGAACCATGGCTGTTGATGTAGCAGGCAACTGGGTATATGTTAGGATAATCCTGGTAGGACAGCTGACCGTTATTTGTTGTTAATCAAAGAGTCTCTATAATTAATGGCAGATGTGTATCCAATAAGACGTACTGCTGTAGGTATTTTGAAAGCTGCCTCAACACAGTAGTAGCTTCAGCTTGTGCACACATATGCATCTAGGTTGTTGTACTATTGCTATGTGTCATTATTCTTCCCCTAACAGATTTGTTTACTTTACAATTGAATTATACAAGTTATAGGTCACATGAAAGGTTGGCAGTATTTTGAAATTGTCTGTTGTGCTCTCATTTTTGTATATCACAAATAATTGGCATTCTAACAGGTGTGTACACCATTTATATGCACTGTATACCACTAATTTATACAATATGACTCTAGTTTTGGGCCTTTGTCCCCCCCATTTTGTCAGTCTTTGTACAGATATCCTGCAATGACAGGTTGTGAGGTATGCTACAGATATGTGACATCTCCTGCAAATAGGCCCCTGTGATGACCACTGTGATGCAATGCAGTAAACACCACCACAAGTGAACATGCAGATATTGGCAAATGGATGAGTGTAACAGTTGTGTGCATGGTCACATGTACTAACCTTAGCATGTCTGGGTTACTGGTGAGCCACAACACAAAAATCCCATACTTACGGCATCAGGCTGCTGTCCCATGTGCAGACCAGAGGGACCTATGTGGTTGTGGGGGAGAAGTATTGTCAGCAGATTCATGTATGGCATTGGTACAAGTTGATTGCTACATTTCTGCACAGGTACAGTGCACACTATGATATTACACAATTTGCTGTTCTTCACCATAGATGTGCACTTATGTGCATTGCTAAACCCTACCCACTAATCCATTTTGCACTGACATATGCATCTAGACACTCTATAGAAGACAGTTTAAATGCTACCTCATTACATTGATGTACACTTTGGCCCTACCTGGATGGTCTTCACCTGTTGCCTGGGGTGCCACCCACCTCCACGACTCCTGTTTCCTGTGTTTGAGGTTGTGTGGGGGCTTCCCCAAGGTTGGCAAGGAGCTCCTCTGTCACCGTAAGTGGGGCCTCTGTGGCTGGTCCCCCACCGGTAGCAGTACAGTCCCTCGCTACAGCAGCAGCCCTTTGCTGGGCACAATGTATCAGGTCAGTTGCTCTATACCTGACCTGATAATATGTGCATCCATGGTAGCCCAAGATGTTCACTCTGTGGACAATATTATCTCACAGGGCAGTCCGCTCCCACAGATTTTGCTGGCTATGGCCAAAAAGGATGGCATAGTTTAAGATTGCAGCTTCTGTGATGGCTGCTGTCTCTGCATCCATTTAAGGCAGTTGCCACTGCATGGCATCTGGAAGACATAAACAGGGAAACACATCACAGGACCTCAGACATTGCCCAGAGTTCTTTATAGAGCCAGCACATGAATATTGACTATCATTAGCCACCACTTACAAACACAACATACCCCTGTACCTACCAGCACTGTATGAACATTTATTGTACTCTTGGTGATGATATGTCATGTTCCCCTCAATGAGGACCAGTACATTGCATAAATCACCACTCATCATTCACGTTTGTTTAGAGGGATGACAGAGTCTATGTTCCTTGCAGATGGGATGTAAATGGTGCTCAGGCTTTGCTTGCATACAGTGTGTAATGGAGATGGAAGGATATGCCTGGGTTCATGCAGGATGCAGACAGGAATGTTACCAGGCCCCAAGGGGACTTGCTTTTCTTAACTTTGATTAGGCAGTTTGCACCTGATCCATGATGATGAGGTGAGGGGTGCGTGTGCTGTGCATATCTACCTATACTGATGGTGAGCCCGAGGGGTGATGCTTGCCATAACCTGTCTGCAGCAGGTTGGCTGTAGCTATGGTATGTGTGCATAGGTTCATAGGTTCATAGGTTCATACTAGGCTATCTGCCCGATGGCATTTACAAGCCTAGCCCATCGTTTTGTGGCTTACGCCACCCCTTTAGTATGGGGAACTATACCCATTATTTTGCTGTGCCTCTGTCGAGCAGTGACACTGAGGTAATCCCTGGGGTATATCTGCGATCTCCCATCCATTGGTCAAGATTTCTCTTGAACAAGGCCAGCGAGGTGCTCTGCCTCACATGTACCGGGATTTTGTTCCACAGCATAGGGAGTCTTTGGGTGATGAATCTATCCCTCCAGCACGTCCTATTAATAGCCGTGTCAAGGTTTAAGTCTCCCGCCCTTGTGGCTCTGATGGATCTAGATTTTTGAGGTGAAGCATATTCATCAAATCTGGGTTTGACATGGCCTTGTATGTTAGGCAAAGGTCACCTCTGAGCAAGTGTGGCGACTGAATAGAGCTGGAGTTCTTTCAGTCGGGCAGCATAGGACAGATTTTGAGACCCTTTATCCTTTTGGTGAGGAACTTTGTGGCCTCTCCAGCTGCTGCAAGTGTCGGGTCAGATACATTCGAATGGGGCATTGTACTCAATCATTGGTCTGATGAGTGATGAGTAAAGGGAGACTATGACCTCCCTTGATCTAGATGAGAATCCCTTCATGATAAGGTGGGCAATGTAGAAGGTCTTCCTAACTACTTTAGCTACATGGGTGTCGAATGACAGACTACTATCAACCTGGGTCCCCAGGTCCCTGATAACTTCTTCTGTGCTCAGTGGATTGCCACCTATTTGGTAGCTAGGGGTAACCTTGTTTTTCCGAAGGGTATGACTATGCATTTTTGGCATTTAACTTTAGGCCGTGGCTCTGGCACCAGTTATCCGTTTCTGTGAGACCCTTCTGAAGGATATCTGTGTCAGATGTGTTTTCTACTATGGCGCCCAGTTTGCAGTCATCTGCAAACTTTGTCAGCCATAACCCTCCTGTGTTTGCTTGTACTTCGGAAAAGTAGATGCCAAACAAGAGTGGGCCCAGGACTGAGCCCTGTGGGACACCACTTGTGACAGGCTTTGAGTCTGACATGGCGCCAGCAACTCTGACCCTGTGGGTTCTGTCACTCAGCCAGTTTGCAACCCATCTTGTGATGTATGGGTTGACATTTAAGCTGATGAGTTTTTCAATGATACCTGAGTGGGGTATTGTATCGAAGGCCTTAGCCAGATCGAGGTAGGCTGTATGGACTGCCTTTCCCTCATCAATGGCTTTGGTGACTGTTTCGAAAAGTCAACCAAGTGTAAAAGGCATGATCTGCCTTTGACAAAGCCAAACTGGGTTGGATCCAAAGTCTGCAAATTCCTAATGTCTTTATTTATGAGGTCCATTATGATCCTCTCCATGGCTTTGCAGATAAGCCTTGTCAAGCTAATGGGACTGTAATTTCCAGGGTCGGTGGAGGCACCGCCTTTGTGAAGTGGTACCACAGTTGCAGTGCACCACTCCCTGGGTACGTATCCAGAGGTAAGACTTTGATTAAACAGCTGTCCTAGCTGTGGGTTTAATTCCTCATTGAGTTCATGGAGCACACAGCCGGGGACACCATCAGGTCTCATGGATGCTGTGTTTTTTGCTTTGGAGAGAGCAGTTCTCACTTGGGCGCTGGAGATGTTTGGGGGGCTGCAATCGTTTGGTATAGATATCTCTCCTTTTGGGGGGGGGGAGAAGTTTGCACTGAACCTGTCAGCCAGTATGTTGGCAATGTCTGTAGGATCAGTAATCTTCGCATCATTTTGAACTAGCTCTGAGCATATCTGGGAGTTTCCTCCCAGATATGCATGTGCTGTGATTGACTACCATTACAGGGTGGGTTGGGTTGTTGCCTCTGAGACTGCAGACATATGTAAAGATGGCCTTGTGATTGCCCTTGGTGGATGTGCGATTTGTACTCATAGTCAGCCTTACAGTAATCCACTTGTGACCTAATATGCTGATTCAGACAAAGATTGACATGCTGCCCAGTTGGTGTCTGCTCCTACTTTGCCCTGTACAGCCAATATAGCATTATGTGCTTTGTGCATTGCTGCTGTCCAGCATAGGGGTTTATTCTACTTTGGTGGAGACAGGTTTTACAACTAAGTTATTGCTGAGGCCATACAGCTATGTGGGTGGTCATATATCTGTTTGTAGTAGGCATGGACACAGGGTCAGAACACAGTTGGACACCTCTACAATTTCAAAGTGATACTCATGCTTATTATACTACCCATGTCTGTGTCAGGGCAATGACACAACCATTAGCTGTAGAAGTGTAGCTCTGTTGGATGCAAAGAAAGTAAAATTACACACATGTACAACATGTACAGCTTATTTACCTGATGTTTTCCATCCGATGTCAGTTGTTATGAGGCAGCCAGGTACACCTACCCATACATACATATGCACAGGTAATACCTGCTATACATTTCTGTTCTATGTCAGTATGTCTCACTGTAATTACACTCTTGATCTCCAGTCATTCCTGTTAGCCTGTTAGGGGAGGACATCTGGAGGACGCCACACATACTTTGTGGGCTATGGGCCAAGATTATTGACACTTTCTTCATATTGATGTAACAACATACGTCATTTGATAGTACAGTAGCCTTTGCATTCATAGACATACCCTGGAAGATGTCTGTCGTTGATATGGCAGGCAGAGAGGAGAAAGGCTAAGAGTGTGGTAGTGAGGGTAGGATCTTTTAATGTTACAAGTATGAGTGGTATAGGGACAGAGCTAACTGATATGACGGACAGAGGAAAGGTAGATATATTGTGTGTGCCAGAGACCAGATGTAAGGGGGAGTATGGCTGTGTGTATCAGAGTTGGGTACAAATAGTTCTATCATGGTGTGTATGGGGGTAGACATGGTGTAGGGGTTAACCTGAAGGAGCATTATGCCAAGGGTGATTTTGGAGGTGATAAGAGTGTTGGGTAGAGTGATGTTTATGAGGCTGGGTATTGATGGTGTAATGATGACAGTTGTTAGTGCGTATGCTCCACTAATTGCATGTGTGATGGGTGAGACAGGAGTACTTTGGAGTGGTTGGATGACGTGGTGATGAGTATACCCAAAGGTGAGAGACTGGTGATTGCAGCAGATCTCAATGTGCAAGTTAGTGAAGGGGACAGAGGGGTTGCAGAAGTGATGGGCAGGTATGGTGTTAAGCCAAGGAAAGTAGAAGGTATGATGGTGATAGAGTTTGCAAAAAAGGTTGGAAATGGCTGTGGTGAGTATGTATGTTTACAAGACTGAAGGGCATAGGGTGACATACAAGAGTGGAGAGAGAGATGCACACAGGTGAATTATCTCCTATGCAGATGGGACTGTTTGAAGGGGAATGAAAACTGCAAAGTGGTGACAGTGGAAAGTGTAGTTAGGCAGCATGGAATGTTTGCCTGTGGGATGATGTTGGTGATCAAGAAGAGGGTGAGGAGTGTGAGGGAGCACCATGAAGCAAATGGTGGAAAATGTAAAAGGGTGATTGTGAAGCTGATTCAGGGAAGAGTTACAATAGACAGTGGGTGGAAGTGAAGAGTTACCAAATATCTGGGTAACTAGATCTGAGCTAGTAAGGGACATGAGTAGAACAGGGCTTGGTGTGCCATCTGGACAGAGTAAGGAGGGTAAGGAGACCTGGTGGTGGAATGAGGGAGTACAGCGGTGTATTCAGAGAAAGAGGCTGGTGAAGGAGAAGTGGGATTGTCAGACAGATGAAGAAAGTAGACATAAGTATAGTGAGATGGGGTGCATGGCAAAGAGAGTGGTGGCAAAGGCTAAGGTTGAGGCATCTGAAGGGTTGTATGTAAGGTTGGACACCAAGGATGGAGGATAGGACCTGTACCAATTGGCTAGACAGAGGCATGTAGCTAGGATGGATGTTCAGCACATAAGGGTGATAAAGAGTAATGGTGGAAATGTACTCACAAGCAAAGAGAGTGTGTAGAGCAGATGGAAACAGTACTTTGATTGGGCTTTTGAATGAGGAGAATGAGAGAGAGAGAGAGAGAGAGAGAGAGAGACGGTTGGATGATATGGGTATGGTGAATCAGGAAGTTCAACAAACTATCAAGAGGGAAGTAAGGATAGCTATGAAGAGGTTTAAGAATGGAAAGACTGTTGGTCCAGATACTATACCTGTGGAAGTTGCTGGCCTAGCAGTGTTACAGTCAGCATTGTTCAACACACATTCCAGTAATAGTCATATGTGAGCCATCCTTTCCTGGGGTGACTCAGGGTCCAGAGCTGTATTCTTTGTCACTGCAGATAGACACAGATGCTATGGCCATAGGTTCTGATGAGCAATATATCAGTACAGCAAGTCTTGTTGCAACATATATGTTAAACTTCCTATTTACATTATTACATACCCCTACTGCAGTCCATTTCATGCATAGTTGTTTGACATACCTGTTTTTTTTCAAGTGTAGGTGGTTATATCCTGCTTGCTGTTGTTTTTTTTCTGTCTGTTTTTCTCACTGTCTCTCTCTCCAGGATGTAGGGTATACATCTGTTTTGCATAGGCAGCAGCTTGCCTTTTGTAGGTAAATGCTCATGTGCAGCTGATGGCCTGTGCACCAAATGGAGTCTCCCACTTGCTAATTGCATGTAGAACAGCTGTGGTATCATTACAATAGCCAATTACATGGAAACACACTCCTATAACTGAGTACTTCATGTGGGTGTTGGCCCTTTACTTTGCCTGTGAGGAGAACATCATGGAGGTGTGTGACAAACAGCATCACAGAGGGTAGTTGGAAATACCTCTTACAGCAAATACTGTGGAGACAGCCCAACAATCTGGGGGAGGATGTTCAAGACATAGGAACTGAATGTAAGTATTGCTGTTATACATTTGAAGTACTTCTAGTCTGACAGGGTTTGTGTGGATATGGCTGTAATGCATGATTTTAAACCTGACAGGATTATGTGGTTGACATAACCTTTAAACTGTAGGGCTATCCACATACTGGCCAGAGTTTGGACACTTATATTTGGTGTGTTGCACATTTTTTGTCTTTGAAAATTTAGTAGCATACTCTGAGGATTGCAGTCAGTAAACGGTAACGTCCATTTGTGATCCTGACTTCATATCTCTCAGAACGGATATGTTACAGCAAACCATGTTACACCAGCAATGTTTTCAGTTTATAACAGCAATATGTCAATGATGCCCCTGTGTTTGGGCCTCTGTCCCCCAAGTATGACCGACTTTGTCCAGATGCCATGCAGTAAGAGGTGGATAGGTATGGTATATCATTATTTAGTGACTTCATTCCTGATATCACCCCAGTGATGTATCAGACTGCCAGCCATGTCATGTGTAAGAGGCCTTATATAGGAGGGCAAAGCCTGAAAATTCTGTGGGACTCTGTATTGTAGGGAGGTCTGTGTATTTCTGGCGATTGTTGACAGACTGTCAGGATTGTGTAGCAGTGTATAGTGAATATGTTATTTGGCCTGTGTGGGGAAGGGGGTAGATGTATGTGTTATGGTTCCTTTTCTGTATGACTTTGCATGCTGCCCCAGTTTCTGGTGCTCTATCAACTGTATATGTTTGTAGGGGATGACTGAGACATGTCCCATACCACAGTCAGGCATCATACTACACTGTGAATTGGGCTACTATATGTAGGGGTAGTGTGTGAGTGACAAACATGCTGATGGTTTTGTTCACAGAGTTCTTATACTCTACTGTCCATTTGGCCAAACAGTATGTGACTGTAACTGTGGTGGACCTGGTTGTGGGTATGCCCTTTCACACTGGAGTCTGTTTTTCAGTGCTGTTAAATCCCTGTAGTGCCTGATACCTTTACAAATACATGTGTAATTCCCCATAGCAGATTTGGGTTATTGCTGTGTCAGTGTGACTGCAGTTTAGACAGTGCCTGGTGACATGCCTAGTAGCTCAGTTTAGTTTCCCCACTGTGATGTTATGTCCAGATATTTGTGGGATGTACTGTTGCCTGGCCCCCATATGTGTTGTGTATTTCTGACACATCAGTGGGATGATGTGAGGATTTAAGTCAATAACTAGTGTGAAGTAATTGGGTTTTGGACTTTATGCTATATCAGTCAATATGTTAGAACAGAAAGGAGGGTGTTATTGCAGCAACTGTGTCAGCTTATCTACTCCAGTATTTGAGATATGTCCCTATTTTCATGGCTTCCACCCACCACTTTGTCAGGCTTAGTCCAGATTCATTGCACCAAGGGGTTCTGAGCATACCTCTCAACTGGCCAGATCATGCCAGAATGTCCAGGTTTATTGTTCATATTTCTGGTCTGTTCCACACATTTAATTGTATTTCTCTGGTACATCAGTGTGATGATGTCAGGATTCCTGTCAGCAAGTGCTGACATACATTTCATTTTCTGAACTCACATCCTTCAGAACATGTTAGCTGAAACGTACCCTATTACTCTAGCAACATTCTGCATTTATAAGAGCAATATTTACATTATGTCCCTAGATTTGGCCCACTGTCCCCCCATTTTCACAGCCATTGGCCAGAATTCTTGCAGTAAGAGTTTGAGAGGTATGGTGCTAAGGTATGACTCCACTACATGTTATGAGTATATATATATATATATATATATATATATATATATATCGACATGGTGATGAGTCATGACATTCATTTTGACTGACATTCATTCATTCATTGACTGACAAAAAGACAAAAAAAAAAACCTGCAAAACCCCCTCCCCCACCCCCTCCCCACGACCGTGTTGTTATATAGTTGTGGGGGGGGTGTGGGCACCCCCCCCCGGGGAGGGTGGATGGGGGCGGGCCCCCCCCATATTTTTTTGTCAGTCAAATGACTGTTCATCAAAATGAATGTCAGATATATATATATATATATATATATATATATATATATATATATATACATATATCATCATCATCCAGTTTTTCCCATTTACACGGGGTCAGGGTATCGTATTAACTGTTGCCAACTCTCTCGATTCAGTGCCACTCTCCTGCCTTCTTCAACACTCATGCCTGACTGTCGCAGATCTTCTTTCACACAATCCATCCACCTCTTTGCTGGATGCCCTCGCTTCCTCTTACCTTCTTCCTGTCTGTCCCAAATGTCCCTCACCAGATTGTCTTCTGCTTTTCTACACATGTGCCCATACTATCGTAATCTGTTTTTTTTTATCTTTTCTGCAATTGGAGCTACTTTGGCTTCTGCTCTTATGTCCTCTTTTCTTTGCCTGTCCCACAGTGTGCATCCTACCACCTTTCTCAGGCACTTCATTTCCATCACCTCTAGCTTCTTCAACTGTTCTGCCTTTACTGCCCAGGTTTCTGTACCATACAGTAGTACTGGTTGCACCACTGTCTTGTACACCTTACTTTTCAGCTTCTTTGACATTCTTCTGTCATATACTACACCTGATACTCTATGCCAGTTGGCTGCAGCCCCTCTGATTCTAGCTTTGACCTCTTCATTCAGACTATCCTTCTCCTCAACCACCCCTCCTAGATACCTGAAGCTGTTTACCTGTTCCACTATCTTCCCATCTATCTCTATTCTCATCTTCTTCTGATTTCCCTAATCTGCTGCCATTACCACAGTCTTATCTGTGCTTAGTTTCATCCCATGTGCCTTCAGATTTGCATTCCATTCTCCTATCCTTTGCTGAAGTTCTAGATCAGAGTCTGCCTGTACTGCCACATCATCTGCATACAGCAGCTTTGTTGTTCTGACCCCTCCAACCTGTTTGCTGATGTAGTCCATTACCAGTATGAACAGCAGTGGGCTCAGAGCTGAACCCTGATGTACACCCACTCCCACTGGGAACCCCTCAGTGAGGCCAAACACTGTTCGTACTTGAGTCACTGGGTCCTTGTACATAGCCTGTACTAATTCTACCAATGTTTCTGGGACTTCAAGCCACCGCAGTACTGCCCAGATCAGCTTTCTTGGGACCTTGTCATATGCTTTCTCCAAGTCTAGGAAAGCTCAGTTTGACTCTCTCCTCTTCTCTAGTTTCTTCTCAAGTATCTGTCTCAATGCAAACATCGGGTCAATTGTGCTGCATCCTGATCTGAATCCGAACTGTTCATCTCCCATCTTACATTCTACTATTCTGTGTATCCGTTTATCAATCACCATCTCCAGAACTTTCATGCAATGTGGTAGGAGTTTGATGCCTCTGTACTGTTCACAGTTGTGAATGTCCCCTTTGTTCTTGTACGCTGGCACGAGTATGCTTATTCTCCAGTCATCTGGAATAAGCCTTTCTCTCCACACTGCAATTAGTACCCTCAGGAGCCATTTCTCCTCTAGCTCACCCAGCATCTTTATCATATCTGCTGTGACCTCATCTGAGCCTGCTGCTTTCCCTGACTTTATTTTCCTTAGTGCTGCTCTTACTTCTTCTAAGCTGGGCTCCTCTTCTACTCTCATTGCAGGCTGTTTCTGGGGCAGTACCACTTCTGTGGGGTTTTCTTCATTCAGAAGCTGCTGGAAATACTCCTTCCATTTGCCTTTGATGTTCTGTGGGCTGGTAAGCAGGTTGTTGCTGGAATCCCTTATGAAGGGTGTCTGACTATCTTCTTTATCTTTCTGTCTTTGCCTTGCAACCTGGTATAGTTTCTTTGTGCCCCTTACTGAGTCACTTTCCAGAAGTTGATAGAGTGCCTTTGATGCCCTATTCTTTGCTATTGCAACTTCTTTCTTAGTTTCTTTGTTAGCCAACCAGTAGTCCTTCCTAGCTTGGTCAGTCTTTTCAATCTCCCACTTCTTCTTGCACTCCTTCTTTCTTTTGATTACTTCCTGCACTTCTGCATTCCACCACCAGCTTTCCTTATGTACCTTATTTCCATACCTGGCTCGGCCACATATCTTTTCTGTACTCCTAACACATGCTGTTTGTAGGCACTGCCACTCTTCTTCAACTCCACCTATTTCCTCCTCTTTTTGGGGTGCTAGAGCCCTGAGTAATTCCTTGAACTGCTGTACTTTCTCTCCAGTCAACTTCCAGGTCTTTAGCCTGGTCTCTGTTGACCTTAGAGCCTTCTCTGACCACTGCTTGCAGCTGATTGTGGCAACTACTGGTTTATGCTGTGAACCGACTGCTTCGCTGGGGATGACTCTGCAATCATGGATTCTACCCCACTGCCTTTTCCTTACTAGGAGGAAGTCTACCTGAGTTGCATTTTGGCTACACTTGTATGTGATCTTGTGACTGTCTCTCTTTCTGAACCATGTGTTGGCTACTATCAAGCCATTTGCCAGACAGAAGTCTAGAATGGCTTCTCCTTCTTTATTCCTATTGCTCCACCCGTGTGGACCCAGGCAGTCCTCATATCCTGTTCTGTCTGTCCCGATATGTGCATTTAAGTCACCCATTATCAACACCAATTCATGTTGTCCTGCTTTATCTAGTAGGTCCTGCAACTGCTGTCTGAATGCACTCTTTCCCTCACTATCACAACCTTGCTGTGGGGCATAGGCTGAGATTATGAATACTGTTCTATCATTACATTGGAGTCTGATTGCCATGAGTCTGTCGTTAATTCTGATGATATCCCTCACTGACTTCTGAAGCCTTTGTCTCACCACATTTCCTACACCATTTCTAGCCTGTCCACCACCTGAGTAGTAGAGTCTGGATCCCAAGCCAAGTGGCTTTGTTGCACTGCCCTTCCATCTCATCTCTTGGATACATAGGATGTCCAGCCTCCTCCGTATCATCATGTCATCCACTTCTAAGCTGCATCCTGCCAGTGAACCTACATTAAGCGTAGCAATTCTCAGTTCATGTTTGGCAGGTTGGTTGGTTTTATGCTCAGCTTTCACTCAACAGAGCTATCCCAGGTAGCCCAGGCTGGGCAACTAGACACCCGCCAGCCAGTAGCCTATTGCCCCAGGGCTGCTGGGCTTTTATGGCAGGCACACACTGGCCAATAGGGGCACATATACCCCTCCCACCATTAGCATGGGTCCCTGATGTGGGTCACAGAGTAGGCCGGGTCCTCAATCCACTTATCACCGGTAACTACCCATGCCCATTTTTTTGGCGACAGTCAACATGACCGAATCACCTAGAGCCATATTTTACACTGTCAAGTGGCTAGCCCTGCCACGGTGCACAGTTTGTGATCCGTGTTCTCCTATCTTGAGGATACTGCGCACCACAATAGATGCCCAAAGCTGTTGGACTTTTTACAACTCTTCCCCGCATTGGGCACCATGTAGAGTCTGTGCTGCTGTCCACAGCTCCATTCATTGGTGAGTTTGAGATGGAAACAGCATGTTTTTCGAACATGGGAGAAACCCCATGGAGACACAGAGAGAACATGCAAACTCCAAACAGGCATTAGTCGGAGGTCAGGATCGAACCTTGTACCTTGTGCATTGGAGGCGAAGACCTTAACCACTAAGCCATATATATCTTTTTATATGTATTTATACACACACACACACACACACACACACACACACACACACACACACACACACACACACACACACACACAAACACATGCACATATTACACATATATTACATGCATTATTTTATATGTATATCTCTACAAATAGCCGTATACACTTTCTCATATTTATCTGACCATACATATCTTATATGTGTATATTTATATATAGAAACATTTATTTATTTATTTATTTTATTTTACATTTGTTGACCGGATAGTCTGACTGGATACATGTCCATTTTTAGTGGAGGCCTGGGAATAAAAGTTCCGCAAACAGCAACCACAGAAAAGTGATATAGACAATACATTAAACACACTGTTTATACAATCATTAAATCAGAAATGAGCACTATAATAGCATGTGACAATGAGATAGTAGGTTAAATTATAAAATCAGAAATCAGCACAATTAGAATACATAGTACAATTGTGGTAAAGCTCTTGAGTTGTAGAGATGATCCTAGTCAGGATTAGAACAAGGACATAACTAGTATGATTTAAAATATTTTTGATTCCAAAATGTTTTTCATTTCTATTCAATACCTGTACTGAACAATATACTTGAAAAAGCAACAGAGATGCCTACAGCTCAGATGGTGTACTGGTACATTGCTCTGACTAATGTGCATAGGGTCCTGAGTGTAAGACTTGGCAGGGCTGATTGTTTTTTTTTTTTTTTGCTGGGCAGAACAATGGCTCATTTAGACAGGGTGATTTAGGCAGTTTTAAGCAGTTGTAAGTAGGTTTCCATGATAGCAAGTGATGCCAACATACGGTTAACCATACAGATGCTTAAACTGTGTAGGCATTGCTTAGCATCACGCAAACTTGCTTACTGCTGCTTACTGCCACTTATTCCGGTTTACCCCCAAGCTAATTTCTTTAAAAGAAAAGAAAAAAGGGATGATAGGACAGTGATGAAAAAAGGGTCATGCTGAGGGAAAAACAATATGAGAAATTGCTAGGGATATGTAGGACGGGAGGAGGGAAGGGCCATAGCTCTCCATTACTTCTACAGAAACAGATGTGCACTTCTACAAAATTTGGAGATAAATTTGGACACTCAAACCCCTGAGAGAGGGGTGAGGACAACAGTAATGTGTTGTCAAGCCAATTGGACCAGATTACATGTGTCCAGTGGACACCTGTGCAAAATGGACAACTCTGTATGGGGTGTAATTTTATTTAATTTTTTTGGGGAACAGATTGCCCTTTTTTAATGTGAGAGTAGGATGTTGAGGAAGGATAGTTGGTATAATTGGGGAGGAAGACAGACATGACAGACAAGACAGCATACAGGGGAGGTATATGACACATATGGGGGGTAAACACCTTGGACAGGGAGGGTGGTTGGGAACTGGATGCCCACGAGCCCCCAAATGGATACAGTGGGACTGAGGTCCCCACCCATGGGCAGTCACCATTGCACCTTCACAGCTCCAAAGGTGGCTGTGCTGGAGGATGAGCAGGAGGGGCTGGATGACCCTCAAGATGCACCACATGGCCCTCAAGCTGGCATAGCTGATCTCCAAACTCCTTTCTGAGCTCACTATGCACCAAACCCTGCACCTGACTATGGGTGATGGTGTCCTATCCACGCCTGCTCCTGGGGGAGGGATGGGCCCCATCCCCTGAGGTGGTTCCACCCGAAGGTGGTGCAGGACCTGTGGACTAGGAGGTCCCAGGTTGGGTCCCAGATGTGCTGGAGACTAGTGCCATGGCCAGATGAGGTGGAACAGGTGGATCTGCTGAGATCAGCCTTCCCAGATGTTCTATGGTATTGAGGTTTTACAACATATGTCAGTCACAAACAATATATTCCAGGATTAGCTTTGACAGCATGCATGGGTAATCCAATTGACCCCATAAAATGGATTTGAAACAATTGCATAGCAAACAGAACACATGCATATATGGAACCACAGTGGACCTTATAACAGCATGCAGGTTACACTGATAGCAACAAGTCACCAGTGAGGGTGTTTGAAGAGGAAACATTAATAATCAAAAGTTTAAATATTTGTAGAACAATAGGACACATGTCCCAAAAGTAGGTGTGGTGAAAAACATACCCGTTGATATATGTGTATAGACTATTGGTGCAGATAGGGTGTGGGAGAGAGAGAGATGTCAAGTAACAACTGTATAGGCTTCAATTGCTCACAACTGCAATGATCATTACTTTACTCATTACTCTCCAGGTATGAACTTACTTTACATCTACCTATGGCCTTGGGTTGGGTAGTGGTATGTTTGCACACAGTGCATTAATAATGCCTTTCTAAGGCTGATATGAGAGTTCCCTTACATGGCAGATCTGTGCAGGAAATGTCTGCTAACACTACCTGATTGTTTCTACCCATATTCACATAGTCAAGGTTACATATGTGCGCTCGTATTGTGTGTGTATGTGTGTGTGTGTGTGTGTGTGTATTACTGCCATACTCTGCCTTGATTTCTATCGGTCACCCTGGGTGTTGGCAGCAGTGACCACTAGCCATGACAGCATGGCACTTGAGGGACATTTATCAGAGGAGACTACTTGGTGTAAGTACTTATCTTGCTGTCATTTGCAGACTTGGGGTTGGGCAGCGGGTGTTGTACACATTGTATAACTACAGCCTTCTTACAGCTAATATATACCTTTCCTTACCCACCTGACCTGTTAAGGAATTTTTTTTTAACACTACCAGACTGTTTCTACACATATTCCTGGGTGAAATTATGCATGCAGTTTACTACCACTCCCGGGATTCGAACCATGCCTGTTTGTGCAAAAAAATATAACAAGTTTGTGTTTCATCAGAGTGAGCTATTGAGGAACTGCTGCTTCTTGTTTGACTGTTTTCTGCCTAATACTCTTGGTTGTACAATCTGACATTGTAATTCTGACATTCATGCATGGCAGATAGCTCTTATATACTGTGTATTCATACTTTGACATAGTACAGTCTGGGAAACACTGGTTAACACAAAATTACTTTTCAAGTCTCAGATCTTGGTGCATGGAACACTTCATATAGTTAATCTCCTGTTTTACAACTCCACAATCTTTGCCAGATGAGCCTCAATTTTTTAATGCTTTCAGAGCCATAGTTGCTGTGCAGAACCTGTACACATTTAGATTCATACCACCACATACCAAAGTAAACACAACAATCTGGGGTTTAGAGTTTTACTGACAGGTACTGACACTTTTATTGATATATACCTTGTACATCACTATTACTCTGCTAATGTCTCCTTTATTCAGTACAAACAATACACATTTTTAAATACTGACAGGTGACATTCTACTAATTTCTATTTATTTGACCCGAATACTACAAGCTAGATTTGTACTAACCAGCCTTGTGACGCAGCCTTAGCAGCCTACTAGCATGGGCACAAACATTTATGAGCCTGCCATCTGCAGCTGTACAGGAGACAGAGAAACATTTATGCATCCATCGCATACATAGGCTGGACTTTGGCAAACAATAATTGATACTGATAATTACACATGTCTGGGACATTCCCTGCCCATGCATCTTGGACCCACTGGACAAAGAGTTCCCTCTTCCTCTGCTTCAGGGCAGCGAAACGATACCGGACCTTCTAACCAGTCCGAGGGATGCCAGTGGCACTGGTGAGATCACATGCAAGATGGTCCCAGGTCTCCACTTTGTATTGGGAGCCCTGGTACTGGACCTACAGCAGCCTCCCCTCATGGTCTTTCACTAGGAGTCCAACCTTGACCCTGGACTCCTGAATGCCCCAACTCTGCACCCAAAAGTGCGATCCCTCACCAACTCCAGCCATAGTGCCTGCAGTGATGCGCTACTACTGGTTATGGGCTGTATTCCCGCATGTGAGGTTTAAATAGGGCTGATTTCCTGTCCTTTGCCATAATTTGGACAATTTTTGAATATGCTGAGCTAAGCTAAGCGACGAGCAAACCTGTTTAGCTAAGGCTGGCAGTGCTTAAAGGGTCAGATGTTGAGCACTGCTTACCAATGCGCACATCCACTTACCTGGGCTACTCAGTGCTTAACATTTATATTTAAGCAATGCTTACACCAGCTAAGCAGAGCTGACCACTAGTTAGCATTGCTCAGATTTCATTTTATAGGCTATCAGGTGTGTGGGATTCATTCAACGTTACTGACATATTATAATTTTATATTTACCTTCCATGACACCTCCCCCCTATGTGCTTTCATTTACATTTATTCTTGTATGACTATACTGTATGGGGCACTTGTATTTGTATGGGGGTTTCACATCTTTTCTGGACTTACACCTCAATTTTGGACCTGCTATACTACCCTGATTGATAAACATTATTTACTACCTCATTTAATAAAACATCAGACTTTTAATACTGCTTTTACATGTAAAAGTGAACAGACTTCATTGGAGTTCAAACCATGACTGCCTGCATGCAAAGCAGAAGCTCTAATCACTATGCTATTTTGACTTATGGCTTTACCTGTATATTTCTATTTACCTCCTTTGGATATTTAAGCTATGCTAAACACATCTGTGTGATGCACACACTCAGCTATGCTTAAACTTTACTTGGGATGATAATAAAAAAAAACCTAAAATAGATTTTAAATTTTGCTCACTTCAGGGGTGTGCGCATACCTCCAACCTCTTTCAGCAAGACATCTGGACAAAGTCATAAGTAACAGGGAGACAAAAAGGCACAAACATAAGGGCATTTTTTTTTATTTTCTCTTACAAACCTTAAATGTTGATAGAATAACTGTCTTTGCATTGCATGAGTTTTCTCATGTGTGTGATGTCTGGCACTCAGATATCTGTAATTATATACCTTTACTTTGGCTTTCAATGGCCAGATATGTGGACATAGCCCTGGACATTTTTTGAATATCTCAACAGTTGTGCAGTATGTCTGCAAACAACTGTCGTTTACATTTAACAGCGCCTTAAAGGCACTTTCTGACTACAGGGGGTGTGTTACATGTGCGGGCACTGCTGTAACATGCCTCCCGCACTTGTTCATGGATTGTATCTGTGTAGGTGTTATAGCATCATGCCTTCATGAATATGCAAGGCACTCTGCTGTGCTGCACAGACATGATCCACTCCATGCAAGAATAGCCTTATTCTTGCACAGAGCTTTATTGAATCCCAAGGTTGGTTTTGAAAGTGTTACTTTGAAGCCATTTACTTTTAATCCATTAATGAATAGGCTCCAGGTCATGAGTGAGGGTATGCACATCCACACCATCCTGATGGAAGGAAAGGTAAAACTGTACATCGTCTGCATAATAATGATACAGCAGGCCACTCCCCCTATTCAAATCTCCCAAAAGCAACATAAATAATGTGAAAAGGAGAGGCCTAACATCAAACCTTGTGGCACTCAAAAATACAGATGTATTAGGCAGAAGTATTAATGCCAGAATTGACCCACTGAGTATGGCTTAAGTGGTAACAAGTGAACCAGTAAAGGACCATAGAGGAGGTACCAGAAAAGAATTGAAGATGCCATGGTCAGTGCTATCAAATGTTGCTGAAAGATTTGTCAGAACTAAGATGATTGCTAGATACTCAAATTATATAAATCTTGGTGCTATAATGAGCGCAAGCAAACAAACACATTGATAAAGGTACATAAGCCCATCTGCTATGAGATAATGCTAAAGTTGCACATAAATATTGTTTTCACTAACTTTACTAAAGAATGAAAGGTTAGAGATGGCACTGTACTTTTGTCAACTACAAGGCAGAATGAAGGTTTCTTGAGGATAGGGCTAACAAGAGCATTTTTCAGGGCACATGGAAAAAAAAATAGTCCATCTGGAAGATACTATGATCTAAGGTCATTAAAAGTACGTTATTGTCATTCTGAGTACTTTGCTTTGTGACTAGTGTGCAGTGTCAAGGACCCGTGTTTGTTGCAGTACAGTTTTGCGTGTTTTTTACCAGATGATCTGATAAATGACAGGCTCTAGCACATTGAGATTGGTTTAAAACAAGCTTGAATGAGCAGAGGTTCAATGCGTAGGTTGCAGGATGCATACCTGAGTTCACAGCAAGAGCTTGTCATGATTATGAGTATAGAGCAGCATTCAAGATGTACTATAGACTCTTCTCTTGGTCACAGTAAAGCCCATGGAGTCAGAAGATGAAAATACAGACCTGATAGTGGTAAACTTATCAGTGAAAAATGGAACAGCGGCATCTTCTCACTGGTGAACCAAAAGGCTTAGTAAGTATCATGGCCTGCTGGGCTGAACATGCAGTTCACTACTTGGATAGGCACAAATACTCTGTTCACCACTGCTGATATCTCAGTGCATATACAAGCAGCTTTTTAAAGGGAGCTGCCAGTCTGGCATTCAGCACAGAATTTATATAGGCCATGTTTGTTTGTCACTCCACAGGCCCACTCAGTACCTGGAATATTCTAACCTTCGACTTTCTCTGAGAAGGGACTGGATCTCTTTATAAATGAAGGTTAATGGTCAGAGGGGCTCAGTGGTGCAGCACTTAGCTTTGACACCTCACAGGAGGAGGCTCTCTGGTTTGCTTCTTGGCTGGGGTGTTCTTCTGAGTGGAGTCTGAATGTCCTCCCTGTGTTTGCGTGGGTTTCCTCTGGGTGGTCTGGTTTCCTCCCACACTCAAAAGACATGTGTCTGGAGCCTTTCTTCCCAGGTATCCTCTGAAAATGGGCTCTGCCCCAGTCAGAATTTCCTGGTAAACAAATTTTAAATAAAATAAATAATTTAAGCAAGACTGAGCATACATGAGATGGGACTAGCAGGATGAGAGCTGAGGACAGCAATTTGTAATAATCACCATGCAAGAATTCAAGACAGTCATCACCATCCTCCAATAGTAACCAAGGGAGCAAAGATGATAAAATGTCAGCAGTAATATGTCTTGTGCAATGAGTTTCTATCATCTCTTGATCAGCAGGGCTAAGGAATGGTAACACAAGACCAAAGCCAGTAAGGACGTTGTAGGAAAACCAAGCCCAGTGAAAGTCCTAATGTATGCATGTCAGTGACAATGAAAAGATATTAACATTCATAATGCAGATACATTTTCTGCAAGAGAGTCATCACCAACATGGATATTAAAGCTGCAAAAGTCAATAAGGTATTGGTAGTATAATGGAGAATTGATAGGATATTGGTCAACTCTTGCTGGAATTTCCCCATGGAACCACATGGACAGTAGGTGCCGAGAAATCCACAATTTTCTCCTGTAGCATGTACATCATTAAAGAACTTAATTTTCTTAATGAAAATCTGTATCAGCTACAGTCTTGAGCTATCACAAACAATTTCTTTATCCCTAATCGTATCCCATCAAGGACGGAATGATAGAGACCCTTGACAGAGTGGTGGCTGACAAGTGATGGCTGAAGTTGCCCTCATATTAGGTCTTCTTAATAAATGCAAAGTCAGTATTATGTATCAGGTCTGAAATAATGTCAGCCTTGTTAAGAAAAGGACTTGCATTAAAATAAAGTATTCATTAATGGTATGTCACTTCAATTAACTTTTCAGTCTCTGATATCATAATGCATTTGATTCCTCTGATAAGTACAGTCTCTAAACTTGATTGTTTTTTCCTAATAATCTTCTAATAGGTTCATAGGTCTGTACTAGGCTAGTTGCCCTTGTGGGCCATTTTAAGCCTATGCAGTTTCCCTTTTTTTGCTCAAATTAACCTATCTCATTTGGTTAGAGACTTGTCTTAACCATCTCATGGTCAATAATTATATATTATCCCAATGAGAATAACTGTAATCACACCATAGATATTATGAGGGAACCCATGCATGGGATAAAGCATTTAGGACCTGCCTCTGTCCCACAGAAGTACAGGTTACAGTCCTGGGGTAAATTTTCCATCCTTAGATCCAAGTTGCACTTGAAAAATGGACAGGGATGAACTTTGATTAATGTGGATGGGGAGTCTATCCCAGACCAGTGCTATCCTGTGTGAGATATATCTGTCCTTCCAAACTTTTCTGTTGATGTTGCAAAGTATTTCTTATGCCATCAAACTTAATAATGTGCATTAAATCCAACAGTAAAGGTTTGGAGGATGCTGAATGCCAGACACCAATGGGCCCTAACAATACCTTAGGATGCCTCCTAAATAGCACGAAATGTGACCTCTCATAACCACTTAAGTCACTTTTCTTCTATAGTCTCAAAGCAGGCTTTGTACTATGAGAATAAAAGACTGCAATGGTTATCCCACTTCACAAGGTTGGACCATTAGCCAACCCCGAAACTTATAGACCCATTAGTCTGACTAGTCTAATACGCAAGGCTATGGAATGAATTATCATGGAAATGATCAACAAAGACATACACAACCTTCAGACACTGGACCCAACCCAGTTTGGCATTATCAAGGGAAGGTCATGCTTACTAAATCTGGTGGACCTCATGTGAAGGTCATCAAGGCAATGGATAAGGAGAAAATGGTGCATACTGCCTACCTGGACATGGCTAAGGTGTTCAATACAATACTCCACTCAGGGTTCAAGGAAGTCTTAGTGCCACTTTATTCAGCCCTTACCAGCCCCATCATTGAATATAAAGCCTCCATTGACATGTACCTAACCAGACTTATGCAACAGCTATTTTTACTATTTAGCAAGTTAGTTCTTGTTTCTACTGTTTGTTAATCATTTACTGGTATTTTTTCACTGTTTTAAAGCTATCTGTTCTGCCTGCTTGGTTTTCTCACCAAACAGTACTTAATTAACTGATCCGTTAGCTGTTTAATCATTCTTTAAAGTCTCCTGGCTGATTTTCTGTTGTTTTATACATTTTTTCAGTGTCTTCCTGCTATTTTTCTGTTGTGCTAAATATTCTCTAGTGTTTTATGCTGAAACTAGGGTAGCAAGTAGCTGTGGCATAATCTAGATCCAGGACTGCTGCTTCTGGAACTGTTTTAGTGGTTTATTTGTTCTGAGCACTTTTTCTAGGCCATCTTGGATTGGAAGGGGCCTATCTGCACTTTTGTGAGAGAATTAATTTTGATTGGCAGCTGACTGGTATAGGGAGGCCAGTCTAGGGCTTGGAATAAGCATCCTCATTGGTCCTCTTGAATTTTGTTAAAACCTTTTTTTTTCAAGTTTTAGCTTCTGGTATTTAGGCCCTGCATCTGAGCAGGTTTCTGCTTGTTTGTGCATCATACAGCACCTCACACTACCGTGCACTACAGCTGAATTGTGTACCAAAGTCAGACCGTTATATTCATCAAATTTTCCCTTAAAACCCAGGCAGAAATATCCATTCACTGAGTACCTCCTTGATCATTTCTGAAAAGCCACCCCAAGTGACAACAGTCTTCAACCTAGCATTATGGACAGTTGGACTACCCTTGTTTCTCCTTCTATCCTTGTTGACTTGAGTCTCTTGTGGCAGTGTAGCAACTGCCTCATGTACACAGACAATCCTCTACTAACACAGCGTATTACAGAGTGCAAGAGATGTATTTACACCATGAATCTAGAACCCATGTGCTTTCTCATTCAAAACAGTAACACGGCGAAGGTTGTCAACTCACCTACCACTGCATATTCACATAGTATGCATCAAACAAGTAAATCCACATACTTGGAGGTTCTCTCAAAAAACTTACCAAAACACCAGATATCTCCAAGACACAAGTCTGCTACAGCTAACACAGTCTCCACAGCAACCATGACACACCACAATACCAGTGTCTCACTCACCAAGTCCGTAAGGTGTAACACTGAAAAAACAAGTTTTCTTGTCGTTGGAGACTCAGTAGTGAGACACAGATATCCCACTTATCAAGTTGGACAAGAAGAAGTCACCTGTCTGATGTCAGGATTCACCAAATCTTGCATGCACTCAGGTCTCTCAGCAAAAAGTGCTGTCATGACTCTGTCATAGTTCATGTTGGTGTGAATGACCTGAGATGTACCTCACTGGACTATATGAAGAGAGACATGGTCAAGCTCTCTGAGTATGTGTTCCAGGCAGGTATGTCCATAGCCTTGAGAAGCATACTACCCTCACTTAGAATGATGCCACAGTATAAACAAAAGATTGATTTCAATAACTGGCTTAGTTTTTGATGTCATTCTAAGGGGATCCAGTACCTGTCTTCCTGGGAAGCCATGGTCGACAAACCTTGCTCTTTTGCCAGAGATGGTTTGCACCTGGCACCCCTAAGCTTTTGGCTGCTGGCAAAGGCTCTTGCCTCCCCCATTGTGCCTTTTTTAGGCAAGGTCTTGAAAACAACATTACTGACATAAAATTAACCAATCAGAACAAAATAAGCATCATGCTGCTAAATGCTACAAGCTTAAACCAAAAACTACACTCCATGGAAGCACTTCTATCACTAGAAGATGTAGATGTCTGTGCAGTCACAGAAACCTGATTTAAAGCTTCAGAGAGTACCCTGGCCCTGTATGGTTACAATGCCTTTCACACCTTTAGACTGCAAAACGAACATGTGAAAACCAAAGGAGGCTGTATTTCAATCTATATTACAGATAAATTCACCTTGCGTCTAGTTAGACTGGACAACTCCATGGAGTTACTTAAGGTACAAGTTATGGTAGGTAAGACCATCATTCAAGTTCTAGCCAGTTATAGATCCCCTTCCATGGATCATAACACCCACAAAGCCTACTTAACCAAACTAAAGACAATCCAAATGTTACTGAACACGCTGGTTATGGGGGATTTCAATTATCCCACCATCAGCTGGGAAACCTACTCTAGCCCAAACTCACTAGCATGAAAGATCCTTGACTTTGTGAATTCAAATGCCCTGGAGCAAACTGTCCATATCCTAGCAAGAGGAACAAACATTCTAGATATGGTCCTCACCAACATGTCAAACAGGTGCACTGCTGCAACTGCTGGATCCTCATTAGTTAAAACTAACCATAAATCAGTCACCTTCAAACTGACACTAACACCAGAATTCACAAAGGGTGAAATCAGGCTAAAAACTGCTCTAAGGCAAACTATACCCTCTTAGGTGAAGGTATAAATGCATTCCAAGCCCCACCCCAAGCTGAAAGTGGTAACTACACTGAAGCTTACACTAAAGCCCTGTACAATTGCTTGGATAAGTGCATAAACTTGGCTGTACCAGATAGAATCAAAGCCAGAGCCCCAGGTAAAATCAAGCTGCCTTGGTGGACTTCCTTCATCAACAAACTCTACAATAAATGCAAAAAGTTGCTGTCCAAGAAAACAAAGACAAGGGCCCAACAATATAATAGCACCCTTCTTGGCCTTAACAGGCAAATAATACAACTTGTCAAATCCTCCGGGAGCTCCTTTGACAGAAACCTAACAAGTACTGCTAAGGATAACCATAAGACCTTTTACAGCTATGTACATAACCTAAAGGGTGGGACCCAAGAATTTGCAGGACTGGTGGCCAATGATATCATACACACTGAGTCCACAGAGATAGCGGATCTGCTAACGGATAGGTTTGGTGAAAATTTCACTCCCTTATCCCCTCCTAACTTACAACAACCCCCCCCCCCATCTTACATATCTGAAGAGCATGTCCTCAACACCCTTTCCAAGTAAAAAAACATGGCCTGTATGTGACCAGGTGACATCCCAGTCTGTCTTTTAAACAGGCTAAAACATGATCTAGAATCACCACTAAGTATTTTTTCAATCATAGCCTAACCACAGTCTTTCTTCTTGCAGAATGGAGAACAGCTACAGTTATTCCCCTCCACAAAGGTGGCCTAGCAACAGACCCAGGGAATTAAAGATCTATACTCCTGACCAGCCTCATCTGTAAGGCCATGGAATGTATCATTATGGACCTCATAAATAAAGACATAGGTGACTTCCAAACCCTGGATCCTAACAAATTCTGCTTCATGAAGGGAAGATCCTCCCTGTTAAATCTGTTGGATTTCTTTGAAAGTGTGACCAAAGCCATTGATGATGGCAAATCTGTGCACACAGCATACCTCTACTTGGCAAAGGCTTTCAACACAATCCCACATTCGGGCATTACCGATAAACATAGCAAACTGAATGTAAACCCCTTCATTGTAAGATGGGTTGCCAACTGGCTCACAAACTGGGCACACACTATCAAAGTGCGTGACTCCACATCAACAAGCAGACCTGTTACCAGCAAGGTGCCACAGGGGTCAATGCAGGGCCCCCTATTATTTGGTATATACTTCTCAGAAGTTCAGGTCAAAGCTAAAGGGTTGTGGCTGACCAAGTTTACATGACAACTGCTAGCTAGGTGCAATCACTGAATCCGCAAATGATGTCAGTATACTCCAGAATAGTCTCACAGAGACCAACAATAGGTGTATTAGTCGCGGTCTCAAACTGAACATAAAGAAATGCATCATCATTCCCTTCAGCACAAAGTCCCTTCACACTATCAGATCAGGAATAATACCCTAAGTACCCACAAAGCCTACTTAACCAAACTAAAGACAATCCAAATGTTACTGAACACGCTGTAGGGGACCTGAGATCACAGGTTGATTGCGACCTTAACTTCAACCATCACGTGTCTGCCATTATAAGAAAAGCTTTCCATGTAGCTCACATGATTAGTAAAGGCATCACTTCAAGAGCTAAAGAAGTAATAAACCCTCCTTACTCAGCACTTATTCGGCCCATAATTGAGCATAACACCCCATTCGGTATGTACAGTACTAAGCATCTACAGCAATTAGAGAGACATCAGAGGTTTCTAACAAAGAAGATCAAGGGCTTCTAGGATGTGACTTACATGGACCGACTAAAATTTTATTTTATTTATTTATTTTACATTTGTTTACCAGGTAATGTCTGACTGGCTGGGAACCCATTTTCAGCGGAGACCCGGGGAGAAAAGCTCCATAATATACAGTACAATTTAGATAGTAGACTAAAAACAGTATGGCAATACATATAAATCAATTTCAACATACAATACAATTTAGGCAGTAGACTAAAAACTATATGAATCAATTCATATTAGTCAGTTTCAACAGAACAGCACATCATTTATAGTATTTGACATTAGAGTACATATAGTATATATGTACATAATGTAAAAACTAGCTAATAGTTTACATGTGGATCTCAGAGGAAATTAAAAAAATACAGATTGAGTAAGATTGAAAAGCTAGAGTCTGCAACTAGAATAAATTAGTGAGAAAGAGTATCCGTGATAGAAGAGGGTAGACAAAAGAAAAGCAAAAGAGGAAAGAGAGAAAGTACTTTAGTCAAAGGTTGACAGATATTGATGCAGGAAGAAAGTAAAAGCAAAGGTCTGTATGTAGGAGAAAAGGTGAGGTGGTGCTGAGCATTGAGAGTTATTCCAGGAGAGCAACAGGGACAGAGCCAGTTGTTTATAAGGTGTTCTTTCAGTTTTAGTTTAAAAGTAGGATAGGAGGGAGCACTCTGTATGTGTAGTGGAAGGGAATTCCAGCACTTAGCAGTTTTGTTTGAATAGAGACAGTCTCCATGGGTGTTATGAGACTGTGCAATTTTGAGCAGTAGTCTGTTGGTGGACCTGAGAGATCTGCTGTTGACATGTAGTTGGACCAGAGAAGAAATTGCAGGGCAGTCATTTGGGTTTTGAACAATTTTGTGGATAAGGGAGAGTTGGTTTAGTGTTAAGAGGTTTGGGAGTTCGAGCCAATTCCGTTGTTTTAGAGCAATGTGTTGATGAGCTTTATGAGGGAGATTTGTGGTGAACCTAGCTATTTTGTTGTAGCAGGACTCAAAGCTTTGGAGGTCAGCTTTGTGTAAGTTGATGAAATTTTGTGAACAGTATAAAAGAGTGGATAGAACGTGAGACCTAACAGTGGCTATCCTGGCTTGTGGAGCTAAATAAGGTTTAGCCCTATAGAGAGTGCTGAGTTTAGCATGGACTTTTTTGATTGTTTGGGATATATGGGTGTCAAATTTTAGTTGGTCATCTGTGGTAATACCTAGGAGTTTGGCCTGGTTAGTTGGGTCAGTTTTAGTGTTATTTGTGGATAGAATAGAGAGGGGTTGAGAGTTGTTTTTGTCAGATTTGTTTGTGAATATAATTAACGTTGTCTTTTTAGGGTTAAAAATGAGTTGGTGCCTAGAAAGGAATGATTCAGTTTCTTGAAATGCTTTTTGCATCTTGTCTTGGAGTTCTATGGGGGAGGGGGCTGATATGATAAGGGTTGTGTCATCAGCATACTATATGATTGAGGCTAGTTGTGTTTCAGACATAAGGTTATTTGTAAAGATGATGAAAAGGGGGCCAAGTATGGACCCTTGTGGTACACCGGTGTTAACAGTCAGTAGATGGGAGAGAGAGTGGTCCCATCTAGTAGCCTGTTGCTGGTTTGATATATAGCTGTGGAACCATGTTAGGGTTGATTGACTGAGGTTGTAACTGGCAATTTTATTAAGAAGTAGTTGGTGGGAGATGGTGTCAAAAGCCTTTGACATGTCCAGGAAAATTGCAGAGACTAGTTGACCATTGTTCAAAAGATGGTGAATGGTGTTTGTGAGTGTTATTAGGGCAGTGTTAGTACTATTCTTGGTGTGAAAACCATGCTGGGTGTCTGCTAAAAGATTATTTGATGTAAGGTGGTTTAGAAGTTGTTGCTGAATACATTTCTCAAGGATCTTGGCTATGGCAGGCAGGATTTCTATGGGGCAGTAGTTAGCAATTTCTCTAGAGGGGCCACCATTGTGGAGGGGAATGATGTGAGCTATTTTCCAGAGATCGGGCACATATCGTTCAGAGATGGAACAATTGATTAGAATTGAGATAGGGTAGGCAATGGATGGGGCAGTGATTTTTAGGAACTCATTTAGCAGCTGGTTGGCAGCAAGGTAGCAGGGTTTTAGTTTGTTTAGAAGATTTTTTATGTAGGATTTTTGAATAGGTTTAAACGGAAGGAATCTGTTGTGCCAGATACTGGGGAGGGGATTGTGAGTGGTGCATGTTGATGGTTTTTTAGAAGGATGGAGACAGAGTTACTAAAGTATGAGTTAAACTGTGTGGCTATGGGTTCAGAGACATTTGATATAGAAGGAGAGAGGGTGATAGGTCTATTAGGGTTGAGGAGGTAGTTGATTGTTTGCCAACATTTTTGTGGGTTTTGAATGGTTTTATTGGAAGGATTGGAAGTAGGCTTTTTTATCATGGTTTATATTTTTCTTAGTTTGGTTTGTTAGTTGCTGGTAAGTGGTAAGCATGGTTTTATCTTTGGAGGATAAGTATAGGGCTCTGGCTTTGTCTCTTTGTTTAATTAGTAGTTTAGTATTAGGAGACAGCCATGGAAGTTGTTTTGCTTTGGTGCATATTTTACTGGTGGGGGCAAGGTGATTTAGGATTTCAAGTAATTTATCATTAAAGAGTTCTACTGCTAGGTCCAGCTGTAGGTATTTTAAAGGTGACCAGTATTAATTTTGAAATCATTGATTAAATAGGTCAGGGAAGAAATGTTTTTTGCTGCGGATGTATTTAAAAGGATTGTGGGTCTTGGGTTGATTTTTTTTTTTCTTATTAGGAATGTAGGGGTATGGCCATTAATGCTAATAGGTAGACAGCCAGATTGGTGGCTCAGGTTTGGTTTATTAGTTAATATCCAGACAAGCAGAGATTGTTTTTTATTGTGTTTATCCATACGAGTGGGACAATCTATAACTTGGGAGAAATTAGAGAGGTTGATGAAATTAGTAGGACTGTCAGAGAGGCAGGAGAGCCAGTACAGGTTAAAGTCTCCTAAGATTATAGTTTCTTGACTGAAAAAAGGAGGAAGACCTGGAGAGGAGAACTTCTATGCTATAGAGATTGTTTCCAGGGGGAGATAGGCAGCAATAATAATTATTGATTTATGGGCATTAATATTTTTAGCTGGGTGATGAAGATTTCTGAATTAGGGATATCTGGTGATGTACAGTCTATTTTTTCTACTTTTAGGGAGTCTTTAAACATGACTGCTACACCACCATCACATCCTTTAGTTAGTCTATCTTGTCTAATTACATTATAATTGTTGTATGCAATTTCTGAGTCTTTGATGTTTGATTTTAACCAGGTTTTGGTAATGATTATTATGTCTGGAGAGTAGGTGGCCAGGATAGCATGAAAGTCTGTGATTTTGTTTACAATGCTCCTTAGATTAAAGTTAGTTATTAGAAGGTCGGAACCTGATGACTTAGGCAAGGAGGACTGAAAACTGGAATTGGGGAGATCTTGGTTAGGAGAGTATAGGTAGTTTGGTTGAGTAGCAGGTAATACATATTTTGGGCCTGGATTGGGATGGATGTCTGCTTGTAATTTTATATGTGTAAGGGAATGGAGTAAGAGGTGTTTTAGTTTGGAGATAGCTAGATGGAATCTGAGGTTAGGATGGTGAGGTTGTGAGAGCTGTGTGTGTGTTTAAGAGAGAATAGGAGGGAGTTTGGTGTATAGAAAAGTTGGGGGTTATGTCACTATATACTAAGAATTGTTGCTGCTTAGTAGTGTGTGTTTGTGAGGGGGGTGCTGGTTATATATTTCATATTTGTGGAGGTCTGATGCAGTAAAGGTTAGGTAGAGAAGGCATGGTAGGATGGTGATAAAAGGAAGTGTGAGATGGAGATTCATGTTTGGAGTAAGACTGGGGGAATGGGGTTGTCTAAAGATTGTTGGCGAGAGATGGTAGCTAGAGTTCTAAGGTAATAATGAGGTAGGGATGATGAGTTAGTAATGCAGTTGTGAAAAAGGAGGTGGGGAAAAGAAAGAGAAAGCAGAGAGTGTGGGGATGAATGAATGGGTGGGGAGAATGAAGGAGGAAGTTGCGTAAGCAGGAAAGGATGTGGCTATGAGACTATAAACCTAAGAAAAGTGGAGGTGGGTGGGAATGGGGGTGGGGTAGGGGAGTGGAGTGAGCCTGAGTGAACTGAAGGATGAACGGAGTGGGCAGAGCCCGTGTTGACAGGAATACGAAAAGTGAAGAGAAACAATCAGTCAGTAAGTACAGGGTGAGAATGGTGAAGTATTACTTTAGAGTTGTAAGTAGAGATTTAGTGAGAAGGCAGAACTAAAGATGAAAATACAAAAGAAGAAAACAAGAGGGAATTATGGTGGAGACAGGTAAGATTGGAAGGAAGAGACACTGTAGAGAGGTGGTAGTCAGGTGAGGGGGATAGAAGTTTAAAGACAGAGGGGCACACAAGGCAGCTGTAAATATTATGTAAGTTAGGTAGGAGTGGAAGGAAAGAGTAATGTAAATAGGTAGGTAGAGGGAGGTAGAAATTAGAAGGATAAGAGAAGAAGTCCTGGGGTCAGGTATCTGAAACAGAGAGTGCAGCAGATTGCAGGGGCTGGAGGTGATGTGCAGTATTTGCTAAAAGGAGGGTATACTTAATGAATAACCTAACATTGTTATGTTAGCACTATACATGCAATAAAGGTACTGAGGTGGCTGGGTGTAGCAGTCTTCAGCTGGAGAGCTGTCTTACCCTATGTCTTGGAGTTAGTGGGTAGTTTGTAGCAGCTCAAGTGGAGGACACTAAATCCTAAGGAGAAAGGGAGATGAATAGAAAAAGGCAGGGTTAGTGCTAGTAATGCTTAGGGAAGGAGGATATGCAGCAAGATGGAGAATAGCTGGAAGAAAGAATTGAGTATATGGTTACAGAATGGAGGGAATATAGGAGGGAAGGATAGTGTTAATAAGCAACAGGGAGCTGAAAGTTAGGTGGTACAGAAGGACTTCAGCAGACCAGTCACAACAGTTCAATACAAAAAATAATTTCAATCAGCAGAAACGACAGTGTCATTACATCTGCATTAGTAGCCAACAGAGCAGAAAATGGCAACTCTATACTGTAATAGTTCAATAGACAGTTGCTGAAGTGGCGTGAGTAATTCTATGATATGACCTTCCTACAGAGGAAAGTAAAACCATGCTGTTCAAATTCAGAATTATTTAGACTAATGCAGTTACAGGCTTAAGTTCAGTGAAGAGCAATTAGATTGGTCAGGAAAAATCACATTAATTGTCTATGTCGCAGTTGACATAGCTGGCAACTGACTGTGTAGGGTCAAGGTAAATATTGGAATAGGATACTCACTGAATAGCAAGAAGTGAAAGAAAGAAGATACAGAAGCCATAGGGAGGTCTGAGCAAATGAACGAGGGTAAAGGTGTTTTTTGGAATGTTCAAGCATAAGAAGGAGCTAGAGAGAATCCACAGCAGTTTAGGTTGGTTCACTGATAGCCAAGAAAAGGGACAAATATACTATACACAGAAAGTAGTTCTTACTCTTAAAGGGGTAGGAAATACAACAATACAGAACTGGGGAAGCAGATTGGGGAGATCGGGAATAAAGACTTATGCGAGTGCAAGCAGCACACTAACAAGAATGCAGAGTGGGACTTAGCTCCAGTACTCAGCAAAATGCTGTGTGACCCAGAACTACAATAGAGGACTTGGGGAAACAGATTGGGGAGATCACGAATAAAGATTTGTGCGAGTGCAAGCAGCAAGCCAACAGAATGCAGAGTGGGACTTAGCTCCAGTACTCAGTAAAATGCTGTGTGACCCAGAACTACAACAGAGAAGGGAATGATAATGCAGGCTGGGGAAGAGGGAAGAGTTAGTAGAAAATAAATAAAAACCTAAGAGACGCTAGGAGTTACTGTTACATTTAGAAGATCTGGAAAGCACAGAGGAATTGCAGTGCCAGTTACAGAGGAAACACCACTAAATATACAGCATTGAATAGCATTGCAAAAGAAAAACAATAAAAAACATGTGCTAGAAACAACGCTAACTGAAATTGGCAGAGAAAAAGGAAGGCAACATTTTGTAAATACAAGGGATTTCAGTCAACTGCAAGGAGAAAAACAGTGCACAGATAGCTTTAGTTTTTTAAATATTCTTTAAAATATTCCGTTCTGGCACCAGACAAGTTATATTAGCAGCTTAGAAATGCAAACAGCTCACTGATAACTTTTATAGCTCAAGTATTTATAAGACATTCAGCACTGGCAGCAAGCACGTTACATATGCAGTAGTTTGATTAATAACAATAGAAAACAGTGTTTTAGTCAACTACTCGGTACCTTAAAGCTACCTTAAAGCTATCTTAAAGCTATGTGCACATCACCGGAGGAGGGGGACATCTATGTGAAAGGAGAGGAGGCAAAGATTGTGGGAGAGAAGGAACCCAGTGTTTAATAGGTACAATGCATTATGGGAGGGAGGGGCAGTGATAAAGAGGCTTTCACTTTGCAATGGTTAGTAAAACAAGGAAAAGAGGCAGGCTGTCACTATATTCCATATTGTATAGACTTCTTAGGGGAGACTTATGCCTGGCCTGCAGAGCAACCCAAGACCCAAACCTAATGAATTTGCTGCATATCTCTAAATCAAATGGGTCTAGGGCTACCCATTCCCGGGACTTAAATATAGCCCGCAATGTAAATAGGACATGCTGGAGGGACAGATTATCTCTCAGTGACTGCCACATCTTTAGAACAGGCTACCAATTCATGTGAAACAGAACACCTCTATGATACTGCTTAAGAGGAACCTGGATGACTGGATGGGGCATCATAAATTCCTACTGAGGATAGTGTTGACAGCCCTCCTGGACATGGGCAGTCATCACTAAATGCAATCTTGGGTATTGACTAGTATCTCTACAGTATTACATTGGGTTGAAATGGCTAGGCTTAAAATGACCTCCTAGTTAATAGCCTAGTAATCTCCTATGATCCAATGATCTATGAACAGTTGGAATGCTCACAAAGGTTCCTTACCAGGAGAATCCAGGGTATAAACACATTTTCCTATACAGATCACCTTAAACTCCTATTTCTATACTTGTTCACCTACTGGTTATCGAAAGATGATCTATGTCTGGCATACAAGGCATCTTCGGATCCAGCTCTGTTGGACCTTTTGTATATCTGCAAAATGAGCAGCCTCAGAACCACTAGATCCAAGGATTTACATTTTGCTTTAGGCATAAATAAGACATGTTGGCAAGACAGATATGTTATTCAGAGGGTCCCCATGCTCTGGAACAGGCTTTTTATCCATGTGAAGCAGAGTCCATTCCTAACCCTATTTAAGCATCACCCTGACCATTGGAAATACAGCCCAGGTCTGGCTCCCCATGTCTCTGATAGCCACGGACAGACAATAATGCCCAAACTAAAATACCCCTCACATAACATCTAGAAGCTTACTTACTATAATACCCTACACCCAATAAATGTCTATGATACACAGTGATACAGTTGTTGCATAGCTAGTCTTAAAAAGGCCCTGGTGTTCATTAGCTTAGCATACATCTATGAGCCCATGACACAGGTCACTACTTAGGAGTCTGTAGGATACCAAGTATAGTGTCAGGGGCCAGGCTTTGAATCAGTCCATGTAAGAAATGTTGTTTAAGTGTTGTATCCTTTCAGTAAAGTCTCTCTGTGTGGACATTCAAATTGTTGCATGTGTCTGGACAGATACATGCCAAAGAATACATTATAATTAATGATTGGCCTAAGGAGGGCTGAATAAAGAGGGGCAATGGCATACATAGATCTAGACATAACCTCTTTGTTTATAAGCTGTGCAGTATAGAAGGACTTTCTTGCAACAATGGATACATGCTGGTCAAACGTTAAGTCTCTATCCACATAAGTTCCCATATCCCAAACAACTGGGTCGACTCTTAGGGGCGAATTGTCAATGGTGATAGATGACTTCACAAAGGATACAATGGTGCATTTAATAATACTGAATAGTGCCAGAGGATTTGATATTGTCTGTGAAACCAACAAAGACTGAGGCTCTACTGCATATGATATCTCATCCTGGATTTCCTATTCACTACTGGTCACAGTGGATTCTTTATCTGACTTTATGTTGTTTATCTCCTAAATTAAGAATGAGCTCTAGCACATATTTATGAGGTCTCTAGACAATGTCTGGTGATTCTCCGACACATTCTGGTAATATCTATGAATCACAGGCTGTCATTCTCTGACACAGTGGTAAATTTACTTGCTTCATTTGTTCCATGACTTGCAAAGGCAAAGCTGATTTGGCCATGAATGAATATTTTAAGCTACTTCTGTAGGCATGACTGAGAGTCATTCACTGGAACAGGGTATGGTCTTGGTGATCTTCTGTCACAATAAATTCTTGCTGTACTTCATGCAGATGTATTGGTATGCATGTTCTTATTCCATCTCTGATGTACTGGTATATAAGTTCCTATTCTATCTCTGATGTACTGATATACAGGTTCTTATTCTATTGCTGATGTATTGGTATATAGGTTCCTATTCTACCTCTGATGTACTGGTATATAGGTTCCTATTCTATCTCTGATGTACTGATATACAGGTTTTTATTCTATCGCTGATGTGTTGGTATATAGGTTCCTATTCTATCTCTGATGTACTGATATACAGGTTCCTATTCTATCTCTGATGTATTGGTAAATAGGTTCCTATTCTATTTCTGATGTATTGGTATATAGGTTCCTATTCTATTGCTGATGTACTTATATACAGGTTCTTATTCTATCGCTGATGTGCTGGTATATAGGTTCCTATTCTATCTCTGATGTACTGATATACAGGTTCCTATACTATCTCTGATGTATTGGTAAATAAGTTCCTATTCTATTTCTGATGTATTGGTATATAGGTCCTATTCCATCTCCGATGTACTGATATACACATTCTTATTCTATCGCTGATGTATTGGTATATAGATTCCTATTCTATCTCTGATGTACTGATATACAGGTTCCTATTCTATCTCTGATGTATTGGTATATAGGTTCCTATTCTATCTCTGATGTACTGATATACAGGCTCGTATTCCATCTCTGATGTATTGGTATACAGGTTCTTATTCTATCTCTGATGTATTGGTATATAAGTTTGTATTCTATCTCCGATGTATTGATATACAGGTTCTTATTCTATTGCTGATCCATTGGTTTATAGATTCTCATTCTATCTCTGAAATACTGGTATATAGGTTCTTATTCTATCTCTGATGTATTGGTATATAGGTTCTTATTCTATCCCTGATGTATTGCTATACAGGTTCTTATTCTAGCTCTGATGTACTGGTATGTAGGTTCCTATTCTGTCTCCGATGTACTGGTATATAGGTTCTTATTCTCACTCCGATGTATTGGTATATAGGTTCTTATTTTGTCTTCGATTTATTGCTATATAGGTTCTTATTCTACCTCCGATGTATTGGTGTACAGGTTTTATTCTATCTCTGATGTACTGGTATATAGGTTCTTATTCTATCTCCGATGTATTGGTACATAGGTTCTTATTCTATCTCTGATGTATTGGTAAATAGTTTCTTACTCTATCTATGAAGTACTGGTATATAGTTTCTTATTCTATGTCTGAAGTACTGGTATATAGTTTCCTATTCTATAGCTGATATATTGGTATACAGGTTCTTTTTCTATTGTTGATGTACTGGTATATAGGTTCCTATTCTATCTCTGATACTGGTATACAGGTTCTTACTCTAGCTCTGATATACTGGTATATAGGTTCCTATTTTATCTCTGATACTGGTATACAGGTTCTTATTCTATCTCTGATGTACTGGCATACAGGTTTTTATTCCATCTCTGATGTGTTGGTATACAGGTTTTTATTCTATTTCTGATGTACTAGTATGTAGGTTCTTATTCTATCTCTGATGTACTGGTACACAGGTACTTATTTTGTCTCTGATGTACTGGTATATAGGTTCTTATTCTATCTCTGATGTGTCGGTATACAGGCTCATATTGTATCTCTGATGTATTGGTATATAGGTTCTTATTCTGTCTCTGATGTAGCGGTATGCAGGTTCTTATTCTATCTCTGATGCATTGGTATATGGGTTCGTATTCTATCTCTGATGTAGTGGTATCATACCTCTCAACCTTGAAACGTCAAAAATCTGGACAAACACCCATGAAAATATGTAAAAATCTGTACGCTGATTAAAATTTGCATACATAATTACATAACCCCGTCCACTCAAATGGAATTGTGGGATATCAACTTTCAAGTGCAAACCAAAGAACAGACAACCAAAATATGGCCCCAGAGACCCAAACCTTATAGTAAATGGTAACCATTTTCTTTTAAATGTGTAGCAATGATGTTCACTGGGAAGGGAGAAGATGATGAACCTTAGGATTTTGTTTTCGGTGACTTGCAGTATGTGGGTTTTATGGTAAGATTCTAATCGTAGCAAAATAATATTATAGTTTGCTAGGACTTTTAAAAGTAATTCTTCATGGCCTACTGATCAGTGGCGCAGCTACAGTTTGTGTTGCCTGAGGTGTCTTTGAGCTTGCTGCTCTTCCCCCCCTCACAAAATCATAGTCGAATGGGGTCTCCCCATATACAGCCCTCCCCTGCAGCCATTCCAATGTCCCATTACTTAGCTATTTCACCCCATTTACCATAAATACTATAATGTGCATACTGCTTTACTTCGAGAATTATTTGGATTTCATTTAAAAGTTTTATTTTATATTTTACAGCACAAACACTAATAGACATCTGATAAACAAAGCAATGCAGTCTTACAATGAAAATAGACTTAGCATTAAAACTTCTCTGCCCTTGACACTCACATTCATTGAAACAGCATTGAAACCCACATTCAAAGAAAATACATCTGACCGGTGGCAGATAAAAATTAACTTTGGTCTATTTTCAAATCATAGGCACCTTGCACACAAAACATACATGTGTTCTATGATACACCTTCCTGATTGTATTAAATTATATTCCTTATATAATACAGTACAGTTGTTAGAGGGCATTTTAAATTTATTGTTTTGAAAAAATGTCCAGCAAACAATGAAACAAAACGCATGCACCAATAATGACAAAACTGCCCAATTCAGAACATTTCCATCATAAAAGTCTACTCAAACTTCTACAATCCACCAGTATAATTAAATATGCCCAGTCCCTGCATAAGTAAAACCCATCTAAATAATACCACACTAAAGAGATCTGGAACTAATGAAGAGATTGCTGCTAGCAAACAACTTTATATTTCATTGTTTCATCTACAAATAAAGTGCATGTTGCTCTTGAGGAATAAATTGCCTATGTTACATTAAAAAAACGATAAGCTAGCAATATTGCACTAGGGAATGGATGGCAAACTGATAACATGTTCATAGTTATTAGTTATTGTTGCCACAAGCAAAAAGTACAACACAGTTCAGTATCAGCAATGCATCTATATACTGTGAGAGTAGAACCTACAGCCTTCTACACCAAAAGCAAGTATTCAACCTGTTATGCTGTTAACACTGGAAGCCAACTCAGCATAAGTAGCACTAAACTTCTGTTCCCCCTGAAGCTCTCAGTTCCTTGTAAAAACCATTCAACACTCAACTGTATCTCTCAACTTTGCAGCACAAGAAATCTGGAAAAAGCCAAAATTATGAGGGGAGCGACAGAAACTCAAAAACCAGGGACACATTTTAAACACTGCTTGTATAATCTTGGAAAGTTGCTAGAATAAAATGATGTGTTACCACCATGCATTTCACTATGAAGTCTTGAATCCAGGACCCTGTGTACTACAGTCACAGCAGCATACCAGCATGTCAAATCAGCTGTTTCCTGAAAGATAGAAGACTGAAACTTAAATGGCTATCATTTAGTGAATTCAGTTCTCACCATAGCTCTCAACCTCTTAGCACAAAACACCTGGACAAAGCCAATAATGGGGGAATACAATCCCCAAACATATTCAGTGAATTCAGTTCTCACCATAGCTCTCAACCTCTTAGCATGAAAAACCTGGACAAAGCCAATACTGGGGGAATACAGCCCCCAAAATAGGGACAAATTTCAAATATTGATGTTATAAACTTAGAAAATTGCAAGAATAAAAGGTTTTGGGTTGACATGTATTTTCTGAAGAATATGAAGTCTGAAATTCAAATGCCTGTCATTATTTAGTGAATTCAATCCTTCACTGATTTGCCACAAAAATCCAGAAAACTACAAATTTTATGAAGAACAGAACAGAAATATGAGACAAAAGCCTGGACAGCCTGGACAGCTTTCACAAGTGGTGGTGGGTAGGGAATTCAGGCTCTTGCTACCTGTGCCCAAGGTACAGGGTTTGAGCCTGAATAACTCAGTGTAGCCACCAAGTATATTTAACTGAGGCATCACACGCACACACACACACACACACACACACACACACACACACACACACACACACACACATATGCGCACACACATATGCACACACACACACACACACGCACACACACACACACTTCAATATAAAGTAGTTAATTCTCTCAATAACGAACCAAGCAGCAACAAAAAATGCTCTCAATAACCAGGCAAATTCCTTCAGCTCTACCAGGCAGCAACGTTCAATATTAAACTAAGCAAGAATAACAAACCAAACAAACAAATGAAATAATGGCTCCGATGCACGAATAAAATACACCACAAAGTTTTATTCCAAATAAATGTGAAGCGCTTTTCGTCTACCTTAACAATGGGTAGACTTCATCAGACAAATCAGCTGTTCAATAGAAGTGTATTAAATACTTTTTTAAAAACAAGATTGACATTCCAACCAGCCTATGGCAACATCAAGATACATATAGTTAACTAACCAAACAAACTAAATGGCTAAGGTAGTCTCAGGACACTCCTCACTATTAATACCTTAACAATTCATTAACATTTACATATTAAATAAAGGAATATATAAAATTAAAAAATAAAGTTCATCTATAACACTAAACAAAATACTAAACTATTATTCAACACATTTACCTAAATATTTTCAACGCAAAAGACTTTTGAACAAAAATGCTCTCAATAACCAGGAAAATTCCTTCAGCTCTACCAGGCAGCAACATTCAATATAATATTCCCTCAGCAGGCAGCAACGTTCCCCACATGCACACACATATAATATTCCCTTAGCAGGCAACAACATTCCCCACATACACACACTCTGCCAAGCAATGTACTGAATAAATTCTCTTGCCACTTGTTGAATAAATTGCAGCTTGTTGAATAAATTCCTCAGCAGGCAGCAACATTCTGAATAAACAAACCAAACCAGACATTCAATATAAAAAGCTGTTCCCGGACTATTCCCTCAGCAGGTAGCAATGCTCCCTACATACACACACTGTACCATGCAGCAACATTCAATATAAAACCAAGCAACATTCTGAATAAACAACTAAATAAACAAACCAAGCTTTTCCTGGACTGAATAAATTCCCTCAGCTATCAATAATGAACCAAGCAGCAACTTTCCTGGAGACCCAATGCAGCAAAGCAAAACCATTCCATTTCCTTGCAGCTCTTGGAAGAAAAAGCTGGAAATGCTCACACGTTACCCCCGAGCTTAATTCTGACCAGCTGGCAGGCTGTTCTTGGAGCTTATGTCACCACGTACATGATGATGTCAGATTAAGGGGTGCCACTCGGGAATCCTGGCACCCCATTATTTGGACTTCAAAACTGGTAACAACCAAGAAATTTGGTAAGGTTGAGAGGTATGAGTGGTATATAGATTCCAATTCTATCTCTGATACTGGTGTACAGGTTCTTATTCTATCTCTGATGTACTGGTATACAGGTTCTTATTCTATCTCTGATGTGCTGGTATACAGGTTCTTATTCTATCTCTGATTTACTGGTATATAGGTTCTTATTCCATCTCTGATGTACTAGTATACAGGTTCTTATTCTATCTCTGAAATACTGGTATACAGTTTCTTATTATATCTCTTATGTATATACAGGTTCCTATTTATCTCTGATGTATTGGTATATAGGATCTTATTCTGTCTCTGATGTACTGGCATATAGGTTCTTATTCTACCTCTGATGTGTTGGTATACAGGTTCATATTGTATCTCTGATGTATTGGGATATAGGTTCTTATTCTATCTCTGATGTACTGGTGTATAGGTTCTTATTCTATCTCTAATACTGGTATACAGGTTCTTACTCTATCTCTGATGTGTTGGTATACAGATTCTTATTCTAGCTGTGATTTACTGGTATATTGGTTCCTATTCTATCTCTGATGTATTGATATACATTCTCATTTATTGGTATATAGGTTCTTATTCTATTTCTGATGTACTGGTATATAGCTTCTTTTTCTCTCTCTGATGTGTTGATATACAGGTTCGTATTCTATCTCTAATGTATTGGTATACAGGTTCTTATTCTATCTCTGAAATATTGGTATATAGGTTCCTATTCTATCTTTGACATATTGGTATATAGATTCCTATTCTATCTCTGATGTATTGGTATATAGGGTTTTATTCGATCTCTGATGTACTGATATAGGTTCATAGGTTCATAGGTGTGTACTAGGCTAACGAGCCTGGAGCCTATATAAGCGTAGTCCAAGAAGATTCCCTGGCATCATGCTACCCAAAGTTAGTTTCCAGTGCCCCTGTCAAACAAGGCCACTGAAGTGATCCCCAGGGTGAACTTCCTATTGCCCATCCACTCGTCAAGATTTCTCTTAAAGAGGGCCAGTGAAGTGCTCTGCTTGATGTGAATGGGAAGTTTGTTCCAGAGTATGGGAAGTCTCTGGGTTAGGAACCTGTCCCTCCAGCATGTTCTGTTTATTGTGGTAATGAGGTTTAGGTCCCTGGAGTGTGTGGCATGGAGGGATTGGGATTTCTTTAGGTGTAGCATATCTAGCAGCTCTGGGTCAGACATGGCTTTGTAGGTGAAGCAGGGATCGCCTCTAAGTAGACGATAAGAGACACAGTATAGCTGGTGTTTTTTGAGTCTGTCCATATAGGGCATGTGTCTAAGGCCTAAGATCTTCTTAGTGAGGTATTTTTATGGCCTTTCCAGTTCTTGTAGGTGTCTAGTGAGGTACATACCAAATGGGGCATTGTATTCTATGATAGGTCTAATGAGGGACGAGTAGAGAGGGATTATGACCTCTTTCTTCCTGGATGAGAAACCTTTTGTAATGAGATGTGCCATATAGAAGGATTTTCTGACTACAGTGGCAATGTGGTTATCAAAGGAGAGGTTGCTGTCAACCTGTGTCCCCAGGTCTCTTATTTTTATTTATTTTACATTTGTTAACCGGGATGGTCTGACTGGACAAGGTCCATTTACAGTGGAGGCCCGGGGAGAAAAGCTCCACATAATTAACACAATAATAATGATATTACACAAAAGGAAAAACAGTGTAATCATAGCAGCATTTGAGGAACAGAAAAAACAGTAAAAAACAAATTGTCATCAGTAACATTTACATATATACATTTTGTTAGTTATGAATAGGACAAAAATCACAAAAAAAACATATATCAAGGGATGCCATTTATCAATACCATGCTTATGGAGGGTCTAAATTAGGAGAGAAGAAAAGATGGAGAAAGCATATTGTAGGATTATGCAACACATGGACAAAGCCATGAACTTATAAAATGAGACTTAAGGAAGTTTCTGAATTGTATAGTATTTGATGCAGAAGTCATAGAAATGGGGAGGTTATTCCAACGTTTAGCTATACTGTGTGAAAATAGAGCTTTACCTGCTGTGTTGTCAGCTGAGGAGATAAGAGGAGTGATTTGCTGGCAGAGCAGAGTGGACGATTTAGTGTATAGTGAGTCAGTAATTGCCTTAGTGCTGGAGTTTTGTCAGGATGTTTTAGGATCTTATATGCAATGACTAGTTGGTGAAAAGTTAATAACTGTGGGAGTTCAAGCCACTGAAGTTGCCTTAGAGGTATACAGTGATGGGTTCTAAAGGCGGAATTATTAGCAAACTTGGCAATTTTGTTATAACAAGACTCAAGTTTGTCAAGGTCAGATTTTCTGACATGGGTCAGTATTGGTTCTGCATACATTAATGTGGAAAGAAGTTGAGTTTGGGCTAGGGTGACCCGAGCCTGATCTGACAGAAAGTTTTTTTATGTCTATATAAGGTACCCATTTTTGTGTACCTTTCTGATAGTTTGAGAGATATGGATGTTAAAGTGAAGGTTATTGTCTATTTCAACGCCAAGAAGCTTGGTATAAGGAGTAGGTGAAATGACTGTACCATTTTTAGAGGAGTTAGAGAAGGAGAGAGGAGAGGCTTTTGGTTTGTTAGGGGGTAAATAGGAGTAATTTAGTTTTGTTGGGATTTAAGATAAGTTGGATATTTGTGATCCAACTTTCCACTGAGGCAAAGGATTCTTGAGTGAGCCTCTGTAGAGTGGCAAGAGATGGGGCTGAGCAGATTAGGGTCGAATCATCTGCATACTCTATGAGTGAGGCGTGCAGGATAGAGGTATGCAGATTATTGGTGAAGATAGAAAAGAGAAGTGGACCCAGTATAGAACCTTGAGGTACACCAATGGTGGTTGGAAGTAAAGGTGATAAAACACCCTGCCACTGGCCAGATTGTTGTCTGTCAGATAGATAGTTTTTAAACCAGGCAATAGTCTCAGGGGCAAAGGATAAAGAGGTTAGTGTATCTATTAGTATGGGGTGAGAAACCATGTCAAATGCTTTAGAGAGGTCCAAGAGTATAGCAGATACAAAATTGTTATTATTTCTATGTTGGTTAACCAGATTTGTAAAAGAGAGAAGAGCGGTAGCTGTGCTGTGGTGTGGGTGGATGCCATGTTGTGTAGAGGAGAGGAGATTGTTTGTATTTAGGAAATGCATGACCTGAGACTGAATGCATTTCTCAAGTATCTTTGATAAAGGAAACAGAATGGTAATGGGGAGGTAGTTTGAGAAATCATAGGAATTGCCACCTTTATGAAGGAGAATAATGTAGGAGATTTTCCACAGTTGTGGGATATAGGATTCCTGCTTGGAGCGGTTGATAAGGATTGAGACAGGGTAGGATAAGGAGTTAGTGGCCATTTTTAGGAAATTATCTGGTATACCATCTGCTGCAAGAGTAGTGGGTTTTAGTTTTAAGAGGTATTTTTTTATTGTACAGGATGGGACAGGTGAGAGCATAAATGGAGGTGTGTTGTTAGGAGCCGTTATTGGCATGGATGAATAGCTATTTTTGGATAGTTGGGTGGATAGTGATTTAATGGATTCAGTAAAGTGATGACTGAATTGGGAGGCTATGTCGCTATTTGTGTTAGTGGAGGTGGGAGCTAGTGTGGTGGTTTTGCCAGGTTTTAGTAGGGAGTTAACTGTATGCCAGAATTTTTGGGGGTTGTTAGAGTGTTTGTTTTGGATACCGAGAAAGTAGTTCTGTTTATCCTGCTTAGTTTGTTTTTTGGCTCGATTCCTAAGTTGTTGGTAGTTTTGTTTGGATAGACTAGTGTTATCTTTCTTCCAGGTTTTCCATGCCTTATCTCTGGACTTTAATAAGGCTCTAGTGGACTTACTAAGCCATGGAGCATAATGTAGGTTAGCTCTAAGTTTTCTTATGGGGGCTACTAAATTAAGGATGTTAATAAGAGTACTATTAAAGTAGTCAACTGCTTGGTCTAAGTCAAGAGTGTGTAATGGCTCCCAGTTACATTTTTTAAAGTAGTGTTGAGATCCCGAGGATTGTGATCATCTCTAACTAGTCTATAGACTGCAGGCTTGGGTACGTTTGTACATTTCCGCAGGAGGAATGTTGTGAGGTGGTCGCTAAATCCATCTGGTAGACAACCTATTTGGTAATTATGTTCAGGGTAGTTTACCAGTGTCCAATCTAGTATAGATTCCTTCTGGGATTTTTTATCTACTCTAGTGGGTTCTTGAATGAGTTGAGAGAATCCATATAAGTTGATGTGGTTAGAGGGGTTTTTAGAGTTGCAAGCTAGCCAATCAGTATTTAGGTCACCTAGTATAATAGTCTCTTGTGGGAGGTTATCCCTTGTCCATTGTAGCATTTCCTCAATTATTGGAGAATTATTACCTGGAGTGATATAAGCACAAAGAATACTGATGCTCTTTTTCTTGTTTAGCAGTAGCATGGCGCCTAAGGTCTCAGCAGTATGAAACCTAGGTAGAGGAGTTTGTAGAGGTTGGAGAGGAAGTGTTTTTATAGACAATTACAACACCCCCTCCCTTCTTTCCCACTCTATCTAGTCTTAGGATATTATATCCTGGAGGAAGAATTTCTTCACTCTGGGTGCTGGGTTTTAGCCAGGTCTCTGTTATGGTTAGAATGTTAGGGGAGTAATGGGTTATGAATGCATGTAAGTGAGGAAGTTTGTTTGATATACTTCAAGAGTTAAGACTGATGATAAGTAGATCTGATGTGTGTTTGTTAGGGGGCATGATGTTGTATGGCCCTGGATTTGGGTGAATATCTCCTGAGGTTAGGGGGTATTTCTTTAAAAGTAGTGTAAGTTTGATTGTTTGTACTATGTCTATGTGGAGTTTACATGATATTTTTCTAGGGTAGGATAGTGGAATGTACTTCTTATGTATATGTAGTATTAAGTTGTCATTAAATAAAGAGGGGGCTATTGGGAAGCTTATGTGGATTACTATAGGTGTGGAGGTACGTGTTGTATGGTAGGTGGTGTGGGGTAGTTATGTGTTAGTATGTATGGATGTAATATAGGTTAGGGTTGTGAGGGTTAAAAGGAGAGATGTTAGTAAGACTTGCATAGTTTGTGGCAGTGGTATTTGGATGCAAGTAGTGTTGTGCCTAAGAGGTGGTATGGTATAGAGCTATGGTAGGTATTATTGTGTGGGATATTTGTATAGGGAGACAATCAGGGGTGTGGTTTGGGTAGATACAGCTGAGTGGCTGTAGGAAGTGGTCAGGTGACAAGGGGTTAGAATAGAAGTAGTGGGGGCGGGTGGGAAATGATGACTGGGTAGGGGAGCGGAGTGAGCTGAGCGTAGCGAGGCGAATGGAGTGGGGCCCAGACACCACAAGACTACAGAGACAATCTGTGAGCTCTATTCAAGGGAGAGCAGTAAAGCAGAATAAGTGGAGTAAGTTCAGAGTATCTGTTTCCCTTGGAATTATGTTTGCTAGAGCCTGTATTAAGTACTGTTGAAGAGTTATACGGGAAACCTGATCTGATAGTACTAGTGCTGTGTGCTCCCGAGCGGACCACTACACTGCTATTTCCCAGCTTATTTAAGACAATTTACACATATATTAGCCTTGTTCCCTTTGAAAGAAGTGACAAAATAAAGATTAGACTGCAGGAGGATGTTTGGCTTTATACACAGCAGTCTGTTAACATTGTGAGTCTTTTGTAGGGGCGGGTTGAGTTAAGGTAGTTAAATTGGGTGGTGTTCCCATGGGTAAGATAAGAAGAAGAAAAAGCGATGCAGTTTAAAACTACTGAAGTAGACCTTCAAGTGCAGACATAAGCAACAGGGGAAATAAGACAAAAGTTGCAGTGAAGAACAACAGAGTAATACAGTGGAACAAGCAGTTACCTGGCAGGATCTAATAATTAAAGTAAGGTATGCACAGCTGTAGTTAGTTTTAGTTGACAATGTCTTAACAGCATACATTAGCCAGTATTCCTTACAGTTGTATAACTAAAGTCACTAGGTATATAACTAAAGTCACTAACATCACAGCATTTCAATGAGGTAGTGGGTCACCGTTTGTAAATACTATGTATAGACATTTCGGTTACACTAATAGCAACCCCAGTGTTACCAACAAACTACACTATCACTTTACATTAAATTATTCTAGGAGTTCAATCGGTAGTGTGGCCCTTTTCAGCCTTTAGTTTGGTAAAAGCACAATAAGTTACTTTAATCCACTATGTTGCTTGGTTCCTTTCTCGCGACGCTAACATTTGACCATGCTAACACTTATGCATTATGATTCAGAACCTCATGCTATGAGTTTCCATTTAATATGCAGTTTTGTCAGTTTAACAGTACAAACAACACATATGCCTATGTTCTCCTATGCCCCTAGTAAATTTTACATTTACCTTACTATCGCATGAGCAGCAGTATTTATGGATGCAAACTGTTTAAGACAATTGCTGGACACTACAACTCAATCTAATACGCAGACATACAGGCAGGTTACTGTACAATTGCACTTTACAGCAAAAGCATAAAATCAGCTGCACTTTACATAAATGACCATAGAAGCATACATTATTCTATTAAAAAAACAGCTGCAATTAAGTGGATAAACGGTCTTACCGCAGCAAAATGGGTTCCGCACACACTAGCAACTTGGGTGATTTGAAATAAAAATGGAGTGAGATAGGGAGCTTAAAAAGCCTTGCTTCCATATTTAGGACTTCTATGGCAATAATGCCCTGATTAGTGTATCCGTCTCCTTGTGGTTCCAGCCATACACCATGAGACTACAGAGACAATCTGTGAGCTCTATTCAAGGGAGAGCAGGAAAAGCAGAATAAGTTCAGTGTTTAGTGGACTACTGCCTATGTGGTAGTTTATGGGCACTGAATTTTTCCCAGAGGGAATGACAATGCACATTTTGGAACTGAGCTTAAGGCCATGGTTCTGGCACAAGTCATTGGTGTCAGTGAGGCCTTTTTGTAGAATATCTACATTAGTTGGGGAATCAATAATGGCTCCCAGTTTGCAATCATCTGCGAACTTGGCTAGCCAGCATCCCTTTGTGTTGGCTTGAACTTCGAGAAGTAGATGCCAAACAGAAGAGGACCTAGGACTGATCCCTGTGGGACACCACTTGTAACTGGTGCTTGGTAGTCAGATTTGAAGTGTGCTACTTTCACAGTGTGGGTTCTATCAGTGAGCCAGTTGGCAACCCATATTATGACATAGGAGTTTATGCCTAGTTTAGTGAGTCTATGTATGATTCCTGAGTGAGGGATAGTGTTGAAGGCCTTGGCAAGATCTAGGTAGGCTGTGTGAACTACCATGCCCTCATCCACAGCTCTGGTGACAGACTCGAAGAAATCTATCAGGTTGAGCAGGCATGATCTACCTCTCACAAACCCAAACTGCATGGGGTCCAGAGTTTGGAGATTCCATATATACTTATTTATAAGGTCCATGATGATGCGCTCCATAGCCGTACATATCAGACTCGCCAAACTAATTGGGGGGGGGGGGCTGTTCCCAGGGTCTGTAGTCGCTCGCCCTTTGTGGAGTGGGATGACCATAGCAGTGTGCCATTCAGTAGGAACAAAGCCTGAAATGAGGCTGTGATTAAACAGTGTGCTCAGGTGTGGTGCCAGTTCACTTTGCAATTCATGTAGAACACAGCCAGGGGTATGATCAGGCCTCATGGAAGCTGTATTCTTGGCTTTGGACAGTGCGGTTTTTACCTGTGTAGCTATGATAATAGATACTTGGCATTCCTCAGGTATTGTGATAGGCCATTTAGGAGGTGAAAGGGGGGTAAATTTCACACTGAACCTGTCGGCCAATATGTTGGCAATATCAGTTGGTTTTGTATATGTACTGCCATTGTGCTGTAACTCAGAGCAGATCTGAGTATTGCCATGTAGATTCTTGACATACATATGGAATGCCTTGTGGTTGTCTTTAGAATCTGCAGCAATTTTGTTTTCATAGCTAGCTTTAGAGGATTTGATGATGGATCTCAGTTTTTTGCTGAGGCTACAAAGGGAGTTTTTCCAGTCTTGGGAATTCACCCTTTTCTGCAACAGTTTTTTCCATCTGTTGTAGAGTTTGCTTATGGTGGGAGACCACCAGATTCCCTCCCTTTTTTTGGAGGAGAGCATCTTGGTTCTGTTTGGTATGGCATAGTGGTATACAGGATTGTATTCTATCGCTGATGTATGGGTATATTTTGCGATTCTATCTCTGATGTATTGGTGTATAGGTTCTTATTCTATCTCTGATGAATTGGTATGCAGGTTCCTATTCTATCTCTGATGTCTTGGTATATAGGTTCCTATTCTATCTCTGATATATTGGTATATACGTTCCTATTCTATCTCTGATGTATTGATATATAGGTTGCTATTCTCTCTGATGTATTGGTATATAGGTTTCTATTCTATCTCTGATGTATTGCTATATAGGTTCTTATTCTACCTCTGATTTATTGGTATATGGGTTCCTATTCTATCTCTGATATATTGCTATATAGGTTCCTATTCTATCTGTGATATATTGGTATATAGTTTCTTATTCTATCTCCAATATATTGGTATACAGGTTCTTATTTTATCCCTGATGTACTGGTATTTAGTTTCCTATTCTATCTTTGATGCATTCTATGTAGGTTCCTATTCTGTGCCTGATGTATTGTATATAGGCTCCTATTCTATCTCTGATGTATTGGTATATAGGTTCTTATTCTATCTCTGATGTATTGGTATATAGCTCCTATTCTATCTCTGCTGTATAGGTATACATGTTCCTATTCTATCTCTGATGTATTGTATATAGCTTCCTATTCTATCACTGGTGTATTGGTGTATAGGTTCTTATTCTATCTCTGATTTATTGCCTATAGGTTCCTATTCTATCTCTGATGTATTGTATATAGGTTCCTATTCTATCTCTAATGTATTGGTATATAGGTTTTAATTTTATCTCTGGTATATTGGTATATAGGTTCCTATTCTCTCTCTGCTGCATTGGTATATAGGCTCGTATTCTATCTCTGATGTATTGTATATAGGTTCATATTCTATCTCTGGGTATTGTATATAGGTTCATATTCTATCTCTGATGTATTGTATATAGGTTCATATTCTATCTCTGGTGTATTGTATACAGGTTCGTATTCTGTCTCTGGTGTATTGTATATAGGTTCGTATTCTATCTCTGGTGTATTGTATATAAGTTCATATTCTGTCTCTGGTGTATTGTATACAGGTTCATATTCTGTCTCTGGTGTATTGTATATAGGTTCATATTCTATCTCTGGTGTATTGTATATAGATTCTAATTTTACCTGTGGTCTACTGGTATATAGGTTCCTATTCTGTCTCTGATGTATTGGTATATTAAATGAGTGGATTCTACACCAGTTATAGTGCCTACTTTGTGTTCAGATTTTGTGGTTCTTATATCTTTGTAACATTGCAAGTTAGATATCTTATGAACTATCATTTTTTTCTCAAGTATTCTGATTATGGTACATGTTTATATACTACAAAGATCTGAACTCCCTTCTTAATATGTTCCAACATTCTTGGCCAAGTTATCATGTCAAGTAGTCTCTCTAGCTCTATTCCCCCCCCCTTCTTTTGCATTACATTGTATCTTTCTAAGATGAGATTCCTGTATTAAAGCAAGCATTAACTCTCTGAGCTGGTTTGAAACATAAGTCACTGTATAAAGATGACCACCATCAAGGGGTAAGATCTGCTTTACATTGATTTGGCCATCGTATTATGGTGGTTTGTCAATGTTGCTACTTCTCTCAGTTTTGTAGTGTACACGTCTTAAATTCGTTGTCGATTTTTTTCTTATGTCTCTGGTGACTGCTGTATGACTCATAACATTTACAAGTCTTTATTCAACACATCTTCAGTTTGGTGTGTTAAATATGTTTTGCTCAGCACATCGGCAATATGGATCTGGTTGTCTGTTGTGCTGTCATAGCAGATGAAGAAACATGCTTCACAGTCACGGAAATATCTTTAAAAGAACTTTGAAAGTCTCCACAAGGTCTTATGATCCATCTTTACAAACACGTGTCTTCCATATATGTATTCATGGCATCTCTCATAGTCATTCAAGATGACTAGCACTTCTGCTTCACTTTGAGCATATCTGGTGTCTGCGTCAGTAGATATTCTGGATAAAATGTTCACTTCTGTCTCTCCTTCAAAAATGATTGGTCTTCAGTTTTAATGCAACTAGTTTAGTGACAATGTAATATTTCAGAGTTGGAGCCTCATTCACAAGCTTCTGTAATTTTTAAAACTTCTTGCCTGTTCCAGTGACTATCTTATTCTAAAAGCTTTCTCAAAACTGTCATACTTTCTGACATACTGCCATTGCCAGAAATTTCATTACAGTCTCCTTATCCTCTTGATTATGTCTTTGCACTATGGCACTCACTTTCTCAGTATCTAGCTATTCATTTTCCAAGATCAGAATGTGATCCTTAAACTTCAGATTTGTACACAAATGTAGCTCTCATTTGTATTTAACTTCGCATTATGGTGCCTTAATCTAACAGGTTGATTAATCCAGTACCATGGTACTGCTTAGTCTGACCATATAACATCAAATTTCTGAGCACTTCTGGTGCTAATGAAATAACAATGGTGGGATTAAAATCAGTATCATCAAGTGACATGTTAAATGTGCAAAACTTTTGAGTTTTAGTTTTCTTCATCTTGACAGATATGCCAGGAACACTGACTTGTGTCCAATACAGAAAAGTATTTTGTATTAGGTAGAGTGGACAAAATGTCTTCAAAATTTATCAATGAAAAAATCCATACTGCTGTATTTTGATTATTTTATTTAAATTTGGCACGTCTGTATAAACTCTGATGTTGTTCCTTTCATTCCACTGACCATACTGAAAACCAATCTGTAGGCAGTGACTGTTTTTACATCAAACCTAATATTCATAGGTTCATAGGTTCATAGGTGTATACTAGGCAAATGACCCTGTAGCTTTTACAAGCCTAGCCCAAAAAAATTGCCCAGGCACTGTGTCACCCGATGTTAGTTCACAGTGCCCCTATCCAGTAGGGCAACTGGAGTGATCCCTGGGGTGAACTTTCTGTTACCCATCCACTCGTCAAGATTTTTCTTTAAGAGGGCCAGTGAGGTGCTCTGCTTGACATGAATGGGAATCTTATTCCAGAGTATGTGCAGTCTTTGGGAGATGAACCTGTCCCTCCAGCATGTTCTGTTAATTGTGGTAATGAGGTTGTAATCTCTGGAGTGAGTAGTGTGGGGGGATTAGAATTTCTTTAGGTGTAGCATTTCAAGTAGGGCTGGGTCAGACATGGCTTTTTAAGTCAAGCAGAGATCACCTCTAAGTAGATGATAAGAGACTGAGAATAGTTGAAGTTTCTTGAGTCTGTCTGTGTAGGACATGTGTTTAACCCTAGGATCCTTTTTGTGAGGTACTTTTGTGGCCTCTCCAGCTGTTGTAGGTGTCTGTTGAGGTGCATGACAAATGGGGTTTTATATTTGATGATCGGTCTAATGAGGGATGAGTAGAGAGGGATAATGACCTCTTCCTTCTTGGATGTGAAACCTTTGGTTATAAGATGTGCCACGTAGAAGGACTTTCTGACCACAGTGGCAATATGGTGATTGAAGGTGAGGTGGATATCGATCTGGGTGCCCAGATCGCTTATGGCCCCTTCAGTGTTCAGTGGGCTCTCATCAATGTGGTAATTTGTGGGAACTGAGTTTTTTCCAAAGGGGATGATAACACATTTTTTGGCGTTAAGCTTCAGGCCATGGTTCCAACACCAGTCAATGGTCTCAGAAAGGCCCTTTTGCAGGATGTCTGCATCACTTGGGGAGTTGATAATGACTCCTAGCTTGCAGTCATCAGTGAACTTGGTCAGCCAGAGTCCTTCCATGTTGGCCTAGACTTCTGAGAAGTAGATGCCAAACAGGAGAGGGCCCAGGACTGAACCCTGTGTGACTCCACTCATGACTGGTTGACAGTCTGACTTGGAATCTGCAACTTTCAGTCTGTGGGTCCTGTCTGTGAGCCAATTTGCAACCCACCTAGTGACATAAGGATTAATGCCTAGTTTGGTGAGTTTATCAATGATACCTGCATGGGGAATGGTAGCAAAGGCCTTTGCCAGGTCGAAGTAGGCTGTATGCACTGCCTTACCCTCCTGCACAGCCTTGGTGACTGCCTTGAAGAAGTCAAGCAGGTCCAGCAGGCAGGATCTCCCCTTGACAAAGCCAAACTGTGTGGGGTCAAGAGTTTGAAGATTGCCTATATCTTTTATAAGCAGGTCCATGATAATGCACTCTATAGCTTTGCATACCAGACTCATCAGGCTAATGGGGCAATAGTTCCCATGGTCTGAAGTTGCTCCCCCTTTATGGAGTGGGATGACTGTAGCAGTCCACCATTCGTTAGGAACATAGCCTGAGGTAAGGCTGTGATTGAACAGGGCACACAAATGTGGTGCCAGTTCATTTTGTAGCTCGTGTAGGATGCAGCCAGGGATATTATCAGGTCCCATAGATGCTGTATTCTTGGCTTTGGACAATGCAGCTTTTAACTCTGCTGCAGAAATGGTGGGTACCAGGCTTTCTTCTGGTATTGTGATAGGGCCCTTGAGGGAGGGAGAGAGGGGTAAAGTTGGCACTGAATCTGTTGGCCACTATGTTGGCTATATCTGTTGGCTCAGTATAGGAGGTGCCATTTTGCAATATTGTTGGGCAAATCTGTGTATTGCCTTGGAGGTTGTTGATATAGCTATAGAAGGCTTTGTGGTTGTTTTTGGTGTCAGCCTCCATTTTGCCTTCATAGCTGGCTTTAGAGGATTTGATAAGGGATCTCAGCTTTTTGTTGAGACCGATGAGGGAGGTTTTCTAGTCTTGTGACTTCATTTCTTTCTGCAACAGTTTCTTCCTTCTGTTGTAGAGTTTATTGATAGCTGGGGACCACCAGATTGGCTTCCTTTTTTTGGAGGAGAGCATCTTAGTTCTACTTGGTATGGCAAGGTCCATGCATTTGTGTACTTGCTTGTACAGTGCATTGGTGTATGATTCGGCAGTCATGCAGCTATTTTCTATTGGCACGGATGCCAAGAAGTTAGTCACCTCTGTTTTTAGGAGTCCAAAGTCGGCTTGTTGGTGAGATGGAGATTTCCATGGTGATCAGTTTGTGGTCTGATTTAACCAGGGAGGAATTGACTATAGGTGTGAAGCAACGGTCTCCTATGTTGGTGATAACCAGGTCAAGGATGTTGCTTCCTCTAGTGGGGGTCAGAATGAGCTGGTCCAGGGCATTGGATCTGATAAATTTCAGAAAGTGTTGGGCCTGTACATTGATACTTAAATAGTTTTCCCAGTTGATAGAAGGGTAGTTGAAGTCACCCAGTATGAGAGTATTGAGTTGGACCTTGATAGATTCCAGGGTGTTTAGGAACTTGGATGAGAGTCTAGGGACATGTCTGGGGTTCTGAGGCAGGCTACGACTTGTATTGCCATCTTTCCCAGTGTTAGTAGTACCTGAAGTATCTCGGATGCATTATTCTGGGCTATCAGTCTAGAGGTGGGAGTATCCTTTAAGAATATGGAGATAACACCATCTTTGGAGCTTCTGGATGTATTCTGGAGCCAAAAGGTATGGAATGAGTTGTAGCCTGGGAACACAGGGGTGCCTTCTGCCTCTTTAAACCAGGACTCCATTACAGCACAGATGTCGATATTTTCCATTTTGAGGAGAGATTCGAGCGAGTGCATCTTGAGATTTAGACTTCTACCATTGAGCAACATGAGCCTCAGACTGCATTTGTTTGTAGCTGTTATGGTGGAATTTTGGTTTTTGGAACACTGCCTAAAAAAGGCACTATATGGGTGTCAAGAGTCTTAGCCAGTACCTGGAACCCCAGGAGTGACAGATGCAAGCCATCTCTGGCAAAGCATCGAGGTCTGTTGATCATGTTATCCCAGGCAGTCAGATACTGGATCCCCTTAGAATGACAGCAGAAACTTAGCCAATTTTTGAAGTCAATCATTTTCTGCTTGTACTGTGGTATCTTTCTTGGTGATGGTAGAATACTGCTCAGGGCTAGGGTCATACCTGCCTGGGCCACATAATCCGAGAGTTCCATCACATCTCTTTTCATGTCACCTTCTCCTTGTTCACCCTTGTGAGTGGGACATCAGTGTGCCTCACAACTGAATCTTCTATGATTAGTACATTGGGCAAAGCGTTTTGCCTTAAGGGCTTAGGTTAAGGGGCACACTGTGATGGTGAGCTATGTGTTCTGGGGTTGGTGTTGTGTTGTGGTTGTCGACTGCGTTTCTATCTCGAGGGTCTGTTGTTTGGGTAAATTTTTATTGAAAGCCTCCACGTAGGTGGGTGTATGGTTTGTGTTTCTATGTGTGGGTTGTGATGGTTGGTGTTTTGGTGGGCTGTGTGTTCTATGTAGTGAGTTGCAGGTATTGACCTTCTCCTCTTGACCAGTTAGTCCAGTCTTAGTTGGAGAGTGCACTGCTTCCATTTTGAACTCCTTTTCTATTCTATTCCTTGTATGTATTGAACTTGTTCTGGGTAATAGACTACTGTAGTGCCTCTGGAGATACTTTAGAATTAAAACTACCCAGACCAGTGACCAGGTATGCAGATAATGTAAGATCCTATTGCTTGAATGTATCAGAGTATTTTTGTGGCTGAGAACATTAGTTTTATGCAGTACGTTTTTTCCTGCAAGTGCAAGGAATAATGACTGCACCGTCCAGACTTAACTGATTGTTATGTTGTATAATACACTGTTTTCTGCATGTCATAGCATTATGCATGTTGCTGCCTGTACAGTATGTTGTTCCCTGTAAGCTTGTACACCATTTTTCTTTAAAGATCATGTGCAACGGCTTTGTTAACAATCTCTTTTGTTATACTTTTGCCCTTATCGTGTAAAGTGAATTTCTTATTCTAAAATATTTTTTTTAATTTTATTTCAGTAGACCTATATTTATTGTTTAGTAAACTGTTGTTTCTGTTAAGTGCATGCTGAACAACTGTCCACTTATTTCCTGATTCCGTGACATCCAGCCACACCTCCTGATGATGCAGTAGGAGGAAGAAACATATTATAGTGGGTTGACATATTTTCTGTAGTCTGCAGTGAATTTTATTACAAATTAGCAAGAACGCAGCACAGTCAGTTACTCAGTCAGGCAATAAATAAATGAATGCACACAGCTTTATTCAAGTGAAGGGTAAATTAGTTAAGATAGAACATGACAAGATTCTTAGAAAGGTGTATAGTGCTTGGCATTCAGTATAATAGAACAGACGTAAAACTAATAGATCATTGTGTACCAACCAGTTGATTGATCACTTTTAGGGAGAAAACTACAGATGTGTGAATCACCTCGTTGACAACATTATTGTGCAATGAGTTTGTATGTTATAACAAAAGAAAAAAAAATTGTAATAATTTCATAGGTAGGTACTAGGCTATCGGCCCTAGGGCCCATACAAGCCTAGCCAAAAAATGTACCCTGGCTTTCGCCACCCAAGAAAATTATTTTTTGTATATCTGTGAAGATGAAGGTGAAGATGAAGATGCGGTAAAGTGCTCATTTTGTAGTAGACTTCTTACTACAGTGTGATAGACAGATGTTTACTACAGTGTGTCATCTGTTACACTATGCAATGTACAATAAACTTTACTAGGAATTTATATATATAGTGCACGAGTGTCATGATTATGCTCTGAAATCAGAAAGCAGATAAATTTGTCATGTGTTTCCCTAGTACAAGACCCAAACTCAACAGTACTGAGAAATGCTTAACAAAAGCTTCTTAATGGCACCTAAGTGCTGTTAAGATCTGCTCTCACACTATGGCTTAACAGTAAACAGTGCCGACCAGCAAAGAAGAGGGTAGAATGTTAAACAGCTTTTAAAATCTGTTAGAATTCATTTTGCTACTCTTACAAACAGGAAGTATGTTATGCTGAAGTGTCTAACAGGTAACAGGTTTTGAAGTTGCTAATTCTACAGAGGAGCACTTTGTTTTTCTTGTCAATACCTCTCAGCTGTCCTTGATTTTACCTCATCTGTTTGGCCTGTGTCTGTTGTTCTATTCATTTTTAGGTGAATCCGAGCAGTTTTTAAAAATTGTCCCTGATGCTATCCTTTGTTTCCCTATTATTTTTGGATTTGCCCAGAATTCTTAAGGTGAGAGGTATGCTGCTATCTCTTCAATAGTGCTAAGTGCTTTATCAACTTTTAAAACTGGTAAAACATTTTACTTTCCTGTAGTTTCTCTTTATTTTCTTTTTTCCCGCTGTAACTGGTATTACATGGAGCAGATAAAGTCCCATGTACTACAAAGAATTTTGATGAAGTCACATCATGATCTTTTATTATGTGTTCTTGACATGGATGGCAAGATTTGCCTCTCCAGCTTTGCACTTGAGGTGAATTTCTTAGCATCCTTGTCTCGAACACATGATAAGTTGGTTATCATCGGCAACCCAGTCATAATCCTCTATTATTTATTTTATTGATATTAGATTTATATTAGTGCACCAGATAGTGCAATGATCCAAACTGACCAATTTCAGGTTCAGCCTGAGTGAAACTATTTTCACAGTTGAGAACAAAAAAATGTAGACTGTTATTAGGATAAATACGCAGATTAAGTTAATATAACAGACAATAAGTATTAAGGCATACATCTAATTAAGATTCAGTTGCATTACGTAGAATACAATTCACAAATCAGTGGGAAAGCAAAGAGTAGGAGTAAAGCAAAATAAGACAGGAGAAAGAGGAATGTCATAGAGGTTAGGAGACAGCCATTAAAGAAGCAGATACACTGGATTTATTTTAACAGGTCCATTTTAAGTTCCCTTCTGAATTTGTGTAAGTGTTTTTTCTTCAAGTACCAAAATGTATGCACTCAGCACAGAATAACCTGTAACTAAAAAATGACAAACTATGCTGCTACCAGTTCTCATAGGAAAGAAATTACACTTAAATTAAATGCTTTTGTCCTTTCAGTTTCTTTCGTTATTAGAACAAGCAATTAGTCATAGACATGAATTTAAATACCTTCAGATTACCTGACTTATGCTAAAATTGTGCTAAAAATGAATTGTAAATATTTAAAGTAAATACAATAATAAAGAACAGCAAACACATAATTAACCAATGTGGTAATACACACAAAATTAATATTTAAAAACATCACAATTACAATTTATCCACACTACGCTCCAAAACACTACTAAAAGAGACACAATAATTTAAATCAGGGCTAATACAAGCGTCTAGCCATACCTTCCACAACAATTCTCTATTCAGTACTCTCTTCTCAATATCCACCCCTATAGTTAAACTCAATCTTTCAGTACCATAAAATTAAAGGTTTTAAAATCATTACATATCAATACATGTGCATTTTCAATTCTTCTCTTTTTAATATCATATATGTGTTTGTAAATATGTTTTCTTAAAATGTGATCAGTTCTTCCAACACAATACACATTACACAATGAACACTAAGCTAAGTACACTACTCTTCTGGTGTTACAGGAATACCAATTGCTAAATGTAATGGTCCCAGAGCTAAGGACTACTGTCCTATCTCCTTCAAACATATACATGAAAGAGCTGCAAAAAAACACAATTAAAGCTTCCTAGTCTACCATTTTCTTCTTGTCAGGTTTCCTATTTTCTAATATTTCTTTAATATTCCTTCTGCATGAATATAACGGTGGACTTACTTCCCACAACTTTTTCCATATTTCCATTAAGAAATCCAATTTTTATTAATGATTTCCTTCACTTTACTACTACTTTTATTATAAGTAATAATTATGATTAAGTTGGAATCAAAATTATCCTAAGGTTTATTGTTACATCAGTTCACTTTTCTTCAATAATGTGGAATAAATGTTATCTGCCCTCTTTCTCAGGACTTCATCTTCTATTTGCTCTAAAATAGGATAATCCCTTTTCAAAAACATATCCTTCAAAATATTCATTTTGTGTTCAAAAACTTTCAATGCTGGTAAAACACTTCACTTTTCTATAGTTTCTCTTTTCTTTTCTTACTTTTTCCCCTGTAAGTAGTATAACATGGAGCTGACAAAGTTCAATCCATCTCAAAGAATTTTGACTGAGTCACCAGTCACAATCTTTATTATGTGTTCTTGGCATGGATGCCAAGATTCACCTCTCCAGCTTCACACTTGAGGTGAATTTTTTGGCATCCATGTCTCAAACACATAACAAGCTGGTTATGACTGGAGACCAAATCATAATTGTCATTGTATCTGTTATTTAGTTCTGGTTTAAGCACTTGGGCTCCAGACCAGTTATTATACATTAGGAGAGTTGAGGTCTAAACTCTTGTGGCTGGTGAGTGTGGCCATTACCCTTCTTATCTGGGAATTTCTGGTGAAGGCTTATTGCGTTGTTATTCTAAGTGTCTTTATTCTGGTTTAAGCACTTGGGTTCCAAACCACTTACTTTACATTAGGAAAATTTGTGGTCTAAACTTTTGTAGCAAGAGAGGATAGCCTACACCCTTCTAAGCTGGAAATTGCTGGTTAATTGCTGCTTTATTTAAACTGTTTTTGCTGTTGTGACTGTGATGCTATGCACTTTGAATTTCTAGTACTTCTGCATTTTATATCATTGGCCAGATTCAGACTTGCTAAATCTAGACTGTTTGCTATCACTTCAGCATTAACACCAGCTCTGCACTGAGATGCTGACAGATCTGAGGCATCCGTTGCTTCCATCTAACAATATACCTGTTTTTGCTCTCACATTACTTTTAATGTGTATTTGCATTCAACTGTCTGTTTGAATTGCCTGAACTGTTTTTGGCTACATTTTACTATATACTGTACTAGTTCAGCTGTAGCATAGCCCAGTTCCAGGTTTGCTGTTACTGGGTCTGATTTGTAACTTCTGAGCATAAAATTCAAGTCATCTTTGTTGGTGAAGGCCCTTCTGCACCCTTGTGGGAGGAGATGCTGTCTGGGTCCCATCTAATTGGGAGTGATTGGACTAGAGCTCAGACAGAGTGTCTGTATTAGTTAGTTTGAGTTAAAAGGGTTATTTCTTGTTTTATTTAAGCCTTGTGTTTGGACTTGTTTGCATGTAGCACACCATTGTGCACTGCCATGTAGTGGTGGTTACCATTGGTGGTTATAGACGCAAACATTTTGCTTGTTAAATTTTCCCTTAGCACTTTGCTTGTGGTCCTCCAGAGGTTTTTTGCGGCCCTGCTCTACTGTCAGGTGGAACACTAAGCCTAGCCTCAGAGGTGCCAACAGACCTCTCACCCACTATCCATTCCTTAGTGTGACCTCTTTTCCTGACCATATAAATTTACCTAACACTATGGACGAACAATTTCCCACAGTTTTTCTAGCCAGCTTGGTCGACATGGGCATCCTGAGGCTGTGTAACAACTGCCTCATATTCAACGATGACCCTCTACACTTGGTTCACAAAAACTCAACAGGTGAGTGATGCAATTATATTAAGAACTTGGAATCCATGCTCTCTCACACACCAGTCAGTACATATGACAATGAGAAGGTTGTCAGCATGCACACCTCAGCTCCTACTCCACCCAAACACATATCTACATATGCAGATGTCCTCACCAGAAACATACCTAAACATCAGAGACCTCCCAAACACAAACACAAGCATGCTACACATAATACTTTTGCTGCAGAACACATTACACATAACAGCTTATACACTAATGTCTAACCTATCAAGCCCTTAAGGCAAAACACAAACCCAAATACATTAGTCATAGGTGATTCCATCATGAGAGACACAGATGTCCCTTTCACCAGGCTGGCTAAGGAAAATGTCATGGTCAGCTGTCTGTCAGGTGCTAGGATCCACTATATCACATATGTACTCAAGTCTCTCAACAACAGGTACTGTTATAACTTCATCATAGTCCATGTTGGTGTGAATGATTTGAGACGTAGATCTCTGGATTATATGAAGAGAGACATGATTGAGCTCCCGGATTAAGTGTCTCAGGCAAGTATGTCCCTAGCCTTAAGCAGCATTTTACCTTTACATAGGATGATGCCTCACTGCAAACTGAAAATGATTGACTTCAATAATTGGCTTAGTTTCTGGTGTCATTCTAAGGGGATCCAGTATCTGTCAGCCTGGGATGATATGATCGACAGACCTTGTTGCTTTGCCAAGGGTCTGCATCAGTTAATCGAAAGCTTAATTGAGTGAATCGCTATTTTTTGAACTGATTTAAGTGAAAGCTCAATTAGATGAAAGATCATTTAAGATAATTTTATCCCAGAGAAAGGACATGGTTGGCCATCTTCAGGAATTTGCCCTTTTCCCCACTGTAGTGCAATCTCAGAGTTAGTATATTTAGTGGGTCTATATCACGACATCAACAGCTAAAAACACCAAACACCCTTACCTTGACAATGCTTAACCGAAAGCAGAAAATGCTGAACGGCCAGAACAGCGATTTTTTTTTCCCAGGGAAAAAAATTTCTGGGCCAAAAAAAAAAAAAAAACCAGACAAAATAAAGTGAGGGGCTTTGCTCCCACCCCCTACGTAAATATACCTACCCCGGAATTGCATAACAGTGGAGGAAATGGCAAACACCCGACAATGGCCCAGTGATTTTTTTCCCTGGGAAAAAAAATCGATGTTCTGGCCGTTCAACATTTCCTGCTTTTGGTTAAGCAGTATCGAGGTAATGGTGTTCAGTGTTTTTAGCTGTTGGTCTTCTGATATAGACCATATTTAGTTAAGGGGTGGGGGAACAGACCCTCACACTGGAGAGTGGGGGATGAAGCCCCCCACTTTGCAGAGTTTTAAATTTTGTTTTGTTTGTTACAGTTGGTGGGTGGGCAACTGTTTTTTTTTCCCTAGGGAAGTTTTCACTTAAACAATCATTCGCTTAAGTGAGCTTTCGCTTAAGTCAGTTCAACAAATAGCAATTCTCTCAATTAAGCTTTCAATTAAATGATATAGACCCTTTGCCAGAGATGGTCTTCATCTGTCACCCATGGGATTTCATCTACTGGCTAAGGCTCTTGCCGTCCCCATAGTGCCTTTTTTAGGCAGTGTCTCAAAGACAAAATTTGTGACATAAAAACTCCATCTAACAACAACCTGAAGGTTATGCTGCTAATTGTTAGGAGTATTTACATGAAATTGCACTCACTGGAAGCAGCCCTTACCTTGGAAGATGCAGACATTTGTGCAGTCACAGTGACCTGGTTCAAGGCTGTGGAGAGCACCCCAGCCATACTGGGTTACACTTCCTTCCAGAAGTTCAGACCACAAACTGAAGGCATGAAACCTAAAGGAGGCGGTGTATCAATATTCATTAAAGATAAATACACTTCCAGATAGGTTAAACAGTACGATTCCCTGGAGATACTTCAGCTGCAATTAACTGTTGATAGGACACCTATTCAATTCTTTTCCAGCTACAGGACTCCCTCCATGAATCAGAACATCCAATCTACCTATTTGGATCTTCTTCAGTCTATCAAGATACAGCCAAGCACCATGGTTTTGGGTAACTTTAACTACCCATCAATTGACTGGGTAAACTGCTCATGCTCAAACTCACTTGCCTAAAGGTTCTTTGACTTTGTTAACTCCAGTGCCCTGGACCAGCTGGTTGACATCCCCCCAAGGGGTGCCAACATCCTGGATCTGGTGCTTATCAATATGCGGGACCACTGTAGCACCCCCACTGTGAGGTCTTTGCTGGTGAAATCTGACCACAAATCAGTCTCATTCTAAGTAACTATCACACCTCATCCCCCCTAGCAGCAACTAAACTAAAAAACTTCTCCAAAGCAGATTATAACCTCTTACAGGATGGTATAAATAGCTTCACTGCACCCCCCACCAGATGGAAATGGCAACTATGCCAAGTTCTACACCAATGCTTTATATAAATACCTGTATAACTGCATTGACTCGGCCATACCTGATAGGACCAAAACAAACCTGCCTGGTAGACAACTGCATTTAACAGGCTTTACAATAAGAGGAAGAAAATGCTGTCTAAGAGTAAGAGAGAGTGAACCCTAAACTGGAAACACTCCCAGCTCAGCTTAAACAAGCAAATAAGACTTCTTATTAAGTCCTCCAAAGCAAGCTATGAATCGAAATTAGCTTCCTCATCTAAGGACAACCATAAGGCATTTTTATTTACATCTGTAACCTAAAAGGAAAGGCCCAGATTTGTGCTGAACTGGTAGCTAATGATACCACATATACTGAGCCTGTGAACATAGTTAACCTGTTGGCTGACAGGTTCCATGAAAACTTCACTCCCTGTCCTCACCACATGTACCCCATGACACCCCTACTATGTATCTCTATAGAGCAGGTCATAAATGCCTTCTCTAAGAAAAGGAGCACAGCATCTATGGAACCTGATAACATCCCAGGCATCATCCTACATGGGCTCCAACAAGAATTAGCAAGACCATTGAGTGGTCTTTTCAATCATAGTCTAAGTACTGGCTTCATCTCAGCTGAATGGAAAATGGTCACTGCTATTCCCTTGCACAAAGATGGTGCTTCCACTGACCCTGGGTACTATAGACCTATTAGCCTGACTAGCGTTATCTGCAAGTCCATGGAGCAAATCATCATGGACCTTATCAACAAAGATATAAGTAATCTCCAAACACTTGACCCTACTCAGTCTGAATTTGTCAAGGGGAGGTTATGCCTGTTGAACCTGGTAGACTTTTTCGAGACAGTCACCAAAGCCCTGGATGAGGGGAAATCTGTGCATACAGCCTACCTAGACTTAGCCAAGGCTTTTGACATTATCTCCCACTCAGGCATCATTGACAAACTCACCCAGCTAGTCCGGGGTCAGAAGGGAAAGATGATATGGGTACGAATAGAGAGATGATAAAATCAGCAAAAAGAGAGAAGTAGTGCTGGAATTGAATTCATCCTCTAGTCTTGGTGAGTTTCACATAGTGGACCCTGTTTTTCAAAAAATCTCACCTAGATAACACTGATATATAGGCTGTATTTTATATAGCATATATCATGGACAGAAGTAGGTTAAAACATAAAAAAGCTCAGTGCACAAGTCCCAGGATAAAAAAGTGTCCAACCCTGGTAGACAAAGGCATGCAGTACCTAACTTCTGGCTAAAAGCATTAACATCTTTGCAAGAAGATTTAGCCATGAGTAAGAACTATTTATATGTGCAGCCCAAACAGACACCAGCCTAGCTAACAACATGAAAAGCAATGCTCCTACTGAAGAGTGAACCTGAAAGCTACACTAAAAATTATAAAACCAATAACTTGCCTTCCGATGACGTATAAACTATACACTGGATTGATGCCAACAGAGTTTATAGTCATTTAGAAGAAAACTCAATTATGGCAATAGAACAAAAGGGTACTGAAAGAAATTCATATGGAACAAAGGATCATTTGTTGTTAAACAAAGTCATAGTGGAGGACTGTAAAAAGGGGAAGAATCTAAGTATGACATGGATAGACTATAAAAAAGCATTTGACAGTATCCCACATTGATAGATAAAAAAATGTTTAAAAATCTATAAAATACACCCTACACTGATAAACTACATCACAGCAACCATGAAACAGTAGCAAACCACTTTCTACTTAAGCCATGATAAGGAATAAATTATTATTCAAGGGATAAAAATCCAAAGGGGGATATTCCAGGGTGACTCTCTGTCACCACTGCTTTTTTGCCTTGCCCTTAACCCATTAAGCTGTATGTTTAACAGATTAGGTCATGGCTATAATCTGGCTACCAGAAAGCAACAAAGTGTAAAGACGTCTCATCTTCTCTTTGTCGATGATTTAAAGCTGTATAGATCATCAGGGACAGGAATGTGATATAAAAGAACTTGAGCAAGAGGGAGTGTATAAATATTTGGGAAGTGATGAAGAATCAACCATAAAACATGAACAAGCATGAATAAAACTCAGTAAGGAATACTTTAGAAGACTTAAATTATTCCTGAAAACAGCATTGACATCTAGGAACAAACTTCAAGCTATAAACCAATTTGGTCTTCCAGTCCTAACTTACAGTTTTGGAGCAATTGACTACCCCAGAAGATGTTGGCTCGATTAGACAGGAAAAAAAGAAGGATGCTTCATGCTCCTCAAATGATTTATAAAAATCAATGCATACCAAGATTATATATTCCCAGTTCTGAAGGCGGTATGGGCGTCCTTGAAATTGATTACATGTATAGATCTGCAGTCATGGGACTACATACATATCTGCTGATCTCACAAGACTCAAACAGAGTGAAAGTTTTGAAACATGAGGAGAATAAATCTAAGATGGCTTCCCTCCTTAGTCTAGCAGAAGCATATCAGCGGGAATGGAAATCAAAACAGAAGTAGATAAAAATCAGGCAGCAACTGAATGTGCCAAAAAATAAAAGAAGGAATTTAAGGGGAAGGATCAGATGAGAAGGCAAGAAATGTGGAAAATGCATAAATATAGTTGCAAGTATAGAAAACTCCTGGAATAACCTTATGTTGATCAGGATCGAATGCAGGAATTGTTAAGGAGAGGTGAATTCAAACCAAAAGATGTAAGGTTAATATTTGTGGCCCAAGATAGTGGACTACATACACATTGGTTTACAAACTCCATTGAATATGTGGGAGAAACATGCAAATGTAGGCTTTGTAAATCATAATTGGAAATATTTTCACACCTTGTTGCTGGTTGTGACATACTAATGGCAGAAGGACTGTATAATGAAAGGCATAATAATGTGGCAAGACTGTTGCACTGGTGATTGAGCAAATATTATAATAATGAAGTAGCTGAAAAACACTGGAAACATGAGCCACAAAGCATCATACAAAATGATGAAGTTTATATCACATGGGATCACCCAATACCAATCACAAAACTGTCCAGCACCAAATAGTGAAACCCAAAAAGCTATTTTATTTTGTCAACTCCAAAGGCTATAGCAAAGCTATAGCAAAACAGGCAAATGGGTTTCGGCATCCATATGCCTTCCTCAGTGAGTATAACTAACAAAAATCTTTCATGATTTAAATACACATCACATTTCAATTAGTAATTAATCAAAATTGCTCATTAAGACCAGGTCTTAACAATCCCCCAAGTCTAATGATCCAATTGCGTTCTTTAGTATTTAGAACAGAGTGCCAACCCATTTTGCCCTGCCTGTTTCCTTTTATTATATCAATAATAATAAATGTAAACTGTGCTGTAGTATCCCGCAGGTACCTAGATGTTTGGCCCACATAGAATGCTGCGCAGGAACAAGTGGCTAAATAAATAAGCCAGTCCATGCTACAGTTACCAAAACAACAGGATATCATAAACTTTTGATGTATTTGCACTAGTGAAACTTTTAAATTTGCGGACATGTTGACAAGCGGAACAATGACCACAGGGGAAACAACTCAAGTAAATCTTAAATAGGGTAGTCTGTGATGGAATCATCTCTCTGCTATGTTCATAATGACTGAAATGTGACTCCAAAGTGGGGCCACTTTGGAAGGAAAACAAGCACCTAGGTCCCAAAATTTCCGAAATTCTATCATCTGACCTTAGGATATCCCAATATCGATCAACAATGTTCTGAAGAACATTGGTATTATGCCCATAGGTGGTAACAAGCCTAAGATTAATGTTGTCATTAGAAATTCTAGATTTATATGTCAATAAGTCAGATCTCGTTTGTGTAGAAACTCAATTTCTGGCAGTCAAAACAATGTTATGATCATAGCCTCTATGATCAAATCTATTGACGAGATCATGTTGGAATTCCTAATAAGATTTTTTAGAGGAACATATACGTCTAATGCGCAGAAATTGAGATTTGGGAATATTTTAATTATATGTCTAGGATGAAAGCTGGAGGCATGGAGTAGCGTGTTATATTGGGGATGTTTCCAAAACACCTTAGTACTGAGTATTTGGTCTCTTTCCCTACTTACAGTCACATCCAAAAAATTAATTTCCATTAAATGGTAATGTACCATAAATTCAATTCCCCATTTTTTCTCATTCAGATATTGCATAAATTCATGCAAATATATCTCATCTGCTCTCCATACCATCCAGCAGTCATCCAGATAGCATCTCCAAATGTCAATTTCAGATATATACAAATTATGACTGGGAGCAAAAGACGCTCCCATAGCAGTACCCTTGACATGGCAGTAGCATTTACCATGAAAATAAAAAACGTTCTTGCTAAGAATGTGTTCAGTCATACAAATCAAAAGTGTATTAAAGCCTGGTGGATATATGTCTGCCCTTTTCAACCAGTATTCAATGGCTTCAAGACCAGCCCCATGAAGAATACTAGTATACAATGCGCTTACATCTAAAGTGCGCATAAGCCAATGGGGTTCCAACTGTGTGTCTGAGATGATATGCAAAAATTGTGTGGTGTCCTGGATTCTGGACCTAATTAATGGTAATAGAGGCTTGAGTTATTTAGTCAAGAATGCCGATAGGGGTTCAGTTAAAGAGCCTCTACCTGAAACAATAGGTCTTCCCGGAGGCTTTTGTAAATTTTTGTGACTTTTGGGTAGCAAATACAAATATTGTGACTGAGAATCAGCAACAGTAAAATGGAAACATACAGTCTTGCTAATAATCCCTTCCTCCAAGGCATTCTTGAGAAAATCATCAATTTTCTTTTTAAATCTATCAGAGGGATCCAAAGGCATATACATGAATAATCGACCATCTGATAGTTGTCTGTTAGCCTCAGCTAAATATATGGCCCAGTCCAGAATCACCACAGCCCCACCCTTATCTGCAGAGAGAATAACCAAATATTTCCTCTGTTTCAGATTTAAAAGTGCTTGTTTTTCCAAATTAGTGAGGTTAGATCTCTGAAGCTGAAAATCAGAGCCAAAAAATGCAGATCCTTCAGTACACATTGTTGGAATGTGGCCACATGTCTATCTATCAGAGGCATAAATGAAGATTTATGAAATGTAAAATCAGTAGATCTTTGAGTTTATGACTGAGACTGAAAATACAATTTTAAATTGATCAAACGGCAAAAAGCCATAATGTCATTAGCAAACGTATCTTCATAAACCAGAAAACCGGGTATGAGATTCAAACCTTTATTAAGAAGATTAATTTCACTGTCTGACAACTGCACTGATGAAATATTGTGCACATTATGAATGGGGCTTACCAGGGTATCAATACTTCCAAAAGTTTTTCTATGTTTCCTGGATGCTGTATGTTTGCGCCCCCCCCCCTGTGTTTGTTCCTCCTAAAGGGTCAAAACCTACAAATTTCTTGGACACAGGTGAATCAGAACTATGAACAGTCTCTACCTCAGTGGCCAAGGATGACTCATCTCCAGAAGCACCACTCAAACTAGTTGTGGTCTTCTTGAGAATGGAGCGTGGCCTTTTCCTCTTAAAAGTGGGTTTGGGATTATCTTGTGTTGAAAACTTGACATTATTGTCTGGTCCAAATGGTTTACCTCTTTGGTAATCATTTACGTCCCTTTTAAATTTGTGTACTTTTTTCTCCTTAAGTTATTTCTCAAGGGAAAACAAATCCTGAACCAATTTTTGAAAGTGTGGTGTATAGAAGGGCTTCCCTTCATAAACCTTAACTTGTTCACAAATCTGATTAACCTCTGTGATATATTTGTCAATCATACATTCGTAGTAAGAAAGAAGAACCTCCACGAAAGACATGGAGGCCCTTTGCTGAGTTTGAAACCAAGCTTCAGATAAAGATTCATCAATAACATTGACTAAGTGTTGTATACGTATTCTTAGTCCATGTGGGGTAATACCTTGGATTTTGTAGGCAATAAATAATTTTAAGTGCCACACATTCGTTCTTAATGACTTCATACTTTTCATAAACTGGTTGAAAAGGGTATTGAAGATGTATGAGGGATCATTATTGTCAATATTATTATCAGCCAGTTGTGATGATCCCAGCCCAAAGGCTTGCAAATCATGTTTGTCTACACATAAACCCTGTAGTAGAGCATGAAGATCCATTGTGTGGTAATAATTCTAAAACAAGACCCTAAACTGTTGTGAATGTAGGCCAATAATTTAGATAGTCTGAAAATACAACTTGTATATCATAAACTGTACCAAAAAATAATTAAGGTGCTGAATACAAGAGCAAATATAGTAACTAATAACCAAGTTGGCCAACAAAATACATATGTAAACCCTAGACCTAATGCAATTAGTCAATATTAATAACCAGCAAATTAAGCTAAACCACCTCAGGAATAAAGGACAAAAACAATCTAGTTGTCCTGTGCAAAGAAAACAAAGGCTTAACCACATGTGAATCGTAATGTCCAAGCTGGAAATCCAGCCCCAAAAAACAAGTTAAATGCTAATATAGAAGATAAACACATTTATGATAGTCCAAAGAGTAAGGTATATGGATGCCGAAACTGGTTTGACTGTTTTGCTATAGCTTTGCTATAGCCTTTGGAGGTGCCACTATAAAATAGCTTTTTGGGTTTCACTTTTTGGTGCTGGCCAGTTTTGTGATTGCTTTAGGTGTTGTGGGCCTTTGCACCAGCTGTACTTGCAGTTCCTATGTGTGTTTTTGGATCACCCATTACCAACATAAGATAGATGCGAGAGAACCAGATATAGTTGTCCATGAAAAGAAGACAAAAATAGCATTGATCATTGAAATAGCTACACCCAGTGACTATAGTGTCTTGCATACAGAGAGACACAAAGTCATAAAATATCAGGATTTACAGGCAGAAATGAGAGCAATGTGGAAGAAAGATACCAAGACAGTTCCAATACTAGTAGGAGCAATGGGTCTTATAAAAAAGAATCTACAGTCGTATTTAGATATGTTACCAATATATGTAATGCCTTATGAATTGCAGGGGGAGTCATTACTGGGCACATTGCGGGTGCTATGAAGAGTAGTTCTGGCTGACATTAAAGATTGAAACAATAATAATTTCATGAACTTTAATCATATTTTGTGTTAGAAGTGAGGTCCATTCCCATCATGGTATTAGAAACCCAAAAAGACTTTGAAAAATTAAAACTGGGTATCAACCCATATATTGTCAGGTGGGTTGCAAACTGGTTCATTGGTAGAACTCATACAGTCAAAATTGGGACTCCATCTCCTGCAGCAGACCAATAACCAGTGGTGCTCCACAGGGATTGGTGCTGGGACCCCTATTGTATGGAATCTACTTGTCCAAAGTACAGGCTAAAACTAAAACACTGTGGTTGACAAACTTTGCTGATGACCTCAAACTGGGAGTGATAATTGAAAACCATGCAGACTAATTAGTGGTGCCAAAGTCATGGCCTTAAACTTAATGCAAAAAAAATGCATTATCATCCCCTTCGACAAGGGTGGTAGTCCTGCAAACTATCAGATAAATAACAATACCCTATGTCCATAGTCAATGGTGAGAGATCTGGGTACACAGGTTAACAGCAACCTTAACTTTGATCACCATGCCTCCACAGTGGTAAGAAGTGCATTTTATATTGCTCATCTCATAAGTAAGGGCATTGCCTCCATAAAAAAAGAGATTATAACCCCCCTGTACTCTTCCCTTATCAGGCCAATAGTAGAGTACAATGCTCCCTTTGGTATGTTCCATTCCAAACACCAGCAGCAGTTGGAGAGACCACAAGGATTCTTTAAAAAGAAAATTCAGAGTCTTCAAGATCTGTCTTGTGCAGACAGACTGAAGTCATTGATACTTTACTCTGTGTCATACAGACTGCTCAGAGGTAAGCTGTGCCTTGCATACAGAGTAATCTCTGACCCAGTTTTAATGGAAATGCTGCAGATTTGCAAGTCAAATGGCACATGGGTCACTCGCTCAAAGGACAGTTACCTGGTATGTGACATCAACAGAACTTGCTGGAGAGACAGATTTGTCTCACAGAGGTTATTCCACCTTTGGAATAAGCTTCATATTCATGTTAAACAAAGGCCCTTGTTGGCCCTATTTAAGCATAATTTGGACAATTGGATGGGTAACTGGAAATTCATCCCAGGGTTCCACCTGTGCCCCTCTTGGAGAGGGGCAACAGGTGCTGATTTTAGTGTCTGCTTGAACCAGACACCCGTGGGAACATGGGTTGAACTTGGCTAGGTTTTTGAGGGCTCTGAGGCCATTAGACTAGTAACCTCCTATGATCCTATGATAAATGCAGTTGCATGCTCATATCTTGCTAAAGTCAGTTGCCCACTTGCAATTTTTTATCAGGTTCACAAATAAGCTTCTGTTCATGTTTAGGTTATACTCCATACTAATTTTCTACAGATGGAGTCCACTACATTCCTCCTGTCTGTGGTATATGCATCTCTCACCATACTCAGTTTTTTTTAACAACCCGTTGTGAAATAATAATCTATACCAGTAATTCTATAAAACTGCAACACTCTGAGTAAGGCATTTTCTTTTCGACATGCCTCACAACTTCAGTTATTAGGTAACTGTCTGAAATGTCAGAACTTGGAATGCCAAGTCCTGTAACATGAAGACTGAATGGCCAAAAGTTTGGACTTACATATACTGTGTCTGAGATGGCCATTTCTTAAAATATTCCCTTTTCCCCATGATATGGTGAATGCAGAACTGGTATATATAAGCTTAGATTGTGTAGGAGGCTTGCCCCCCCAATATTTGGAGGTGCAGGGGGATAGCTTCCTACAAAAGCAAGTATAAAGAAGAAAAGTAATGTTTGATATTTGCTCTTCTCCTGCATTTTCAGTTTTGCGCGCACTTGTGTGTGTGTGTGTGTGTGTGTGTGTGTGTGTGTGTGTGTGTGTGTGTGTGTGTGTGTGTGTGTCAGGACTCACTTTTCAATAAAAAGCCCTATTACCACAACCATCCCAAGGCAACTGTCAAATGAAAATTAAACAGTAAAGGCAGAAGGGGAATGCTTCTCACTTTTCACACCATAATGCACTTTACATTTAATATTGTGACATCATCAAAATTTACTTTGGGGCCATAACAGCAGAATTGACCGTTGGTGCCAAATATACATATGATATGGTGTAAAAGGGTTATTTAAGCAATAATCCATGACTGTGTGTGGGTATATTAGGATTTACCCATGGCTGGTGTATTATGATCAAAATTGTGAAGCCTGAGTGATGAAAAAAAGCCAACCATGGGTAAATCCTGATATACCTACACAGATTATTGCTACTGTACAACAACATTATTTAAGAATAAAATTGCTTCTTTCTTAAGTAATGTGTTTGTGTAACAGTATTTTAGGGTCCTTCCACACTGTCTACTATTTGCACATGCATATAGGACTTCTGTTCCCATGCTTGTACAGTAGTACATCAGAGGTGTCTGGCACAAAAATTGTAGTTTATTGGCCGTTTGGGCAGTTTTTTCCATCTCTTTCAATTTTCTGGTTTAAAAGCCCACATTTGCGCTTGATTCCCACCTTTTCTGTAACTAGTTTACTCCAGATGCAGATTTGCTGTATCCAGGACTGTTTGTAAGCTTCTGAGCCCCCAAACCTTTCTGTGCTGGAGAGAAGCCTTCTAGCTTGTTAGTGGGAGTGGTAAGCACTAAGTAGCCTATCTACCACAAGAGGAGTGGTTTCTGGTCCAGAAATTGTAGTTTATTGGCCATTTGGGTGTTTTTTCCATCTTTTTCAACTTTCTGGTTTAAAAGCCCACATTTGCACTTTTCCCGCCTTTCCTGCAACTAGTCTAGTCCAGATAGAGATTTGCTGTATCCAGGACTGTATGTAAGCTTCTGAGCACCCCAAGCCTGTCTGTGTTGGAGGGAAGCCTTCTAGCTTATCAGTGGAAGTGGTAAGCACTAAGTAGCCTATCTACCACAAGGGAGTGGTTTCTGGCATAGAAATCATAGTTTATTGACCGTTTGGGCAGTTTTTCAATATCTTTCAACTTTCTGGTTTAAAAGCCCGTGTTTGCTCTTGTTTCCTGCCTTTCCTGTCACTAGTCTAGTCCCAATACAGATTTGCTGTATCCAGGACTGTTTGTAAGCTTCTGAGTGGTGCCAAAGTCTGCTTTTCAGTTTTTCCCTTAAATCTGCTAGTTCTCTCCTTTCCTGCACTTTTACTAGCTTATTAGTCTAGCACTTTACCAGACTTCTTGTAGCAATTATTGTAGCGCAGAAAAGTGCTACCAGCACTAAATGTTCTACAAGAAAACAGCTCCAGTACTTATTATTAATGCCCACCCCTCCAGTCATGTCTAAAAATCAGTTCCCTGTGCTTTCTCCTGTTAACCTGGTAAACTTGGGCATCCCGAGGCAATATAGCAACTGCCTCATGTCCACTAACAACCCTCTCCTCTTACCTCCCAACACTCAGACTTGTGAGAGATGCACTTATATATCCAAATTGGAAGCCATGCACTCTCCAGCCAAGACCAGAATAGCTGGTCAAGAGGAGAAGTTCAACACTTGCCCCACACCACATGGAACACATAGCCCTCCAGAACACACACCAGCACTGCTTTCACATAAAAACACAAACAACACACCCACCTTCACGGAGGCTCTCAATAAAAATCTACCCAAACAGCAGAGACCTCTAAGGCAGAAATGCACTTGACCACCACAACACAACACTAATCATGAGACACATAACTGTCCTAAACAGTGTGCCACTCAACCAAAGCCCCTAAGCCAATGCCCAACACACTAGTCATAGGTGACTCGATAGTGAGGCACACTGATGTCCCACTCACTAGGTTGAATAAGGAGAAAGTAATAGTCGGCTGCCTGTCAGGTGCCAGGATCCACCACATAACACATGCACTCAGGTCCTTCAACAACAGGTGCAAATATGACTCTGTCATTGTACATGTGGGTGTGAATGACCTGAGAAGTACCTCCCTGGACTACATGAAAAGAGACATGGAGGAGCTCTTGGATTATGTAGCCCAGGCGAGTAAGACCCTAGCCCTGAGCAGCATCCTACCATCACCCAGAATGATACCACAGTTGTTGTACCTTTCGGCTTTCCCGGTTAGGGGTCGCCACAATGGAACTCCGGTCCACTAATGATTGACAGTAGATTTTTTACGTACCAAGTTGCCAGCCCTGACGTACAACCTGAAACTAAGGTATGTCCATTCACACATGTCTCCACACAGAAGATGCTTTAGCTGAGAATCGAACAGGACAACGTCTTACTGTGAGGCAACAACGCTACCACAGCACCACCACAGTACAAGCAGAAAATGATTTCAACAATTGGCTAAGTTTCTGGTGTCATTCTAAGGCAACCAAGTATCTGGCTGCCTGGGATGGTATGATTAACAGACGTTGATGCTTTACCAGAGATGGCCTGCATCTGTCACCCCTGGGCTTCCAGATACTGGCCAAGGCTCTTGCCACCCCTATAGTGCCTGTTTTAGGTGGTGTTCCAAAAACCAGATTGCTACCGTAACAGCTACAAACAAATGCAATCTGAGGGTCATGCTGCCCAATGCTAGAAGTCTAAATCTCAAAATGCACTCACTCAAAGCACTCCTTAAAATGGAGAAAATCGACATTTGTGCTGTAACAAAGACCTGGTTCAAAGCAGCAGAAAGTACCCCTGCACTGCCCGGCTATAATTCATTCCACACATTTTGGCCCCAGAACTTGGACCGAAGCTCCAAAGGCAGTGGTGTTTCTTTATCCATAAAGGATGTTTACATCTCCAGTTTGGTAGCCCAACATAATGCATCAGAGATATTTTAGGTGCAGCTAACATTGGGTGAGACAGTGATTCAGGTCATAGCCTGCTATAGGTCCCCAACCATGTCTCAAGATTCACAATCCACATTCCTAAGCACCCTGGAGAATAGTAGAGTCCAACCTAACATTCTCATACTGGGCGACTTCAACTACCCCTCCATTAACTGGGAAAACTACTCATGTACCAGTACACTTGCCCAAAGTTTCCTGGAATTCATTAATTCCAGTGCCCTGGACCAACTCGTTCTTAACCCCAGTAGAGGTAGCAACATTCTTGACCTGGTCATTACTAACATGGACGACTGGTGCTCTACACGAATAGTCAACTCCTCCCTGGTTAGAGATGACCACAAACTAATCACCTTGGAAATCCACATCCCTCCAAGCCCCCCCCCACCACAAAGGTAACCACCATGAAAACTTCTCCAAAGCTAACTTTAGGCTCCTAAAAACAGAGGTTGCTAGCTTCTCGGCACCTATGCAAATGGAGAATAGTTGCATGACTGCCGGATCATACACCAAAGCACTGTATGAACACATACACAAATGCACGGATCTCACCCTACTCAATAGAACCAAGACGCTCTCCTCCAAAAAAAGGAAGCTAACTGGTTGGTCCTCTGCCATAAAAAAGCTCTACAACAGAAGGAGGAAACTGATGTGGAATAAGGTGAAGTCCCAATACTGGAAAAACTCCCTTATCAGCCTCAATAAAAAGTTGAGATCCCTCATTAAATCCTCTAAAGTTAGCTATTCAAACAGAATTGCAGTAGATAGTGAAGACAGCCACAAGGCCTTCTATAGTCATGTAAAGAATCTCCACAGCAATACTCAGATTTGCTCTGAGCTACTACCAGTATACTGGCTGACAGATTCAGTGCTAACTTTACCCCTCTCTCCCGCCAAAGGACCAATCACAATACTAGTAGACTGCCAGGCACCCAATATTACTGCTGCACAGATTAAAACAGAACTGTCCAAGGCCAAGAATAAAGCTTCTATGGGACCTAACAATATCCCTGGCTGTGTTCTACATGAACTACAGAGTGAACTAGCACCTTACCTCTGTGCCCTGTCCAATCACAGACTCACTTCAGGCTTCGTCCCTACCGAATGGCGAACTGCTACAGTCATCCCTCGCCGCAAAGGAGGAGGGACAACAGTCCTTGGGAACAATCGCCTCATTAGCCTGATGAGTCTGATATGCAAAGCTATGGAACCCATCATCATGGACATAATAAACAAGGATATAGGGAATCTCCAAACTCTGGATCCCACACAGTTTGGTTTTGTGAAGGGTAGATCATGCCTGCTCATCCTGGTTGACTTCTTTGAGTCAGTCACCAGAGCTGTGGATGAAGGCAAGGTGGTTCATACAGCCTACCTTGATCTGGCCAAGGCCTTTGATAACATTCCCCACTCAGGAACCGTCAAAAACCTCACTAAGCTAGGCATCAGCCCCTATATCACTAGGTGGGTTGCAAACTGGCTCACAGATAGAACCCACAGTGTGAAAGTAGCTGACTCCAAGTCAGACTGCCAACCAGTCACAAGTGGAGTCCCACAGGGTTCAGTCCTGGGTCCTCTCCTGTTTGGTATCTACTTCTTTGAAGTCCAGGCCAACATGAAGGGACTCTGGCTGACAAAGTTCGCAGACGATTGCAAGTTGGGAGCTATTATTACCTCCCCAAGTGATGTTGACATCCTACAGAAAGGCCTCACTGAGACCAACAATTGGTGTCAGAACCATGGCCTTAAGCTCAATGCCAAAAAATGTGTCATCATCCCTTTGGGAAAAACCCAGTTCCCATGAATTACCACATCGATGGTAGCCCAATGAACACAGAAGGAGTTATAAGAGCTCTGGGGACCTAGGTTGACAGTAACCTCTCTTTTGAACACCACATTGTCACTGTGGTCAGAACATCCTTCTATGTGGCGCAGCTCATTAATAAGGGGTTTGCATCCAGGAAGAAAGAGGTCATTGTCTCCCTCTACTCTTCCCTCATTAGGCTAAACATTTAGTACAATGCCCCATTTGGCATGTACCTCACTAGACACCTGCAACAACTGGAGAGGCCACAAAAGTACCTCACAAAGAGGATCCTAGACCTTAAACACTTGTCCTATATGGACAGACTCAAAAAACTCCAGCTATTCTCTGACTCACATCGCCTACGTAGAGGTGATCTCTGCTTGACTTACAAAGCCATGTCTGACCCAGCTCTGTTAGAAATACTACATCTAAAGAAATCCCAATCGCTCCACACCACACACTCCAGAGACCTCAAACTCATTACCACAATCAACAGAACATGCTGGAGGGACAGGTTCATAATCCAGAGACTGCTCATGCTATGGAATAGACTTCCCATACATGTCAAACAGAGCACCTCACTGGCCCTCTTCAAGAGAAATCTTGACGAGTGGGTGGAAAATAGAAGATTCACCCCGGGGATCACTCCAGTGGCTCTACTTGACAAAGGCACTGGGAACTAAGGTCGGTTGGCACAATGCCAGAGTAATCATATGGGCTAGGCTTGTAAAGGATCTAGGGCCATTAGCCTAGTACACACCTATGAACCTATAAGACAAGCAGTAGAGAAAGGAGCAGAAAAAAAAAAATTTGAAAATTTTATGAGGGACAGCACAAAAATATGAGGAAAATAAGGTATGTTTCTACTTCTTTAAATTTGCAGAACGTACCTGTTTTTTCTCATATTTTTCTGTGTCCTTGGTACAAAATACTGTTATCCATTATGTGCAAATAGAAAGTCTGGCTACTCAATGGTACTTTGGGGGCAGACTTTTTTCTATTGGGATATGCTCAATTTACAGTGGGCACGCTGTTTTTTGGCTGTCCAATCAGCATGCTCATTTTTGAATACTAATGATTCTTTATTGAATAATTAAGAATCTACTATAGTCTTGCTTTTCAGACATCAGAATGACTCCACCCTGAAAATGGAGCACAGGCCTGTTTTACTACTTACATTGAGTAGAAAATGTCTGGCTATATTTCTAGCCCACATGCTGGAAACGACCATCATTAGCTTAATATATCTTGACCATATGAACTTCATCAAAGCTTTTTACAAATCTGTTATCATTATACTATAGTAAAATCAAGAAACGGCTTCAGGATATCCGCAAAACACAGTGGGTGTTTCAAAACACTTGTTTAATGTGAAAATGAAATTCAGACACACCATAGACTTAGACTTTAACGCACTTCCAACTCACTGTTAGTTTTACAGCGTTTTCGTTTGTATGCAATACCAAACTTCTTCAGAAACAAGACCCTCCTGTTCCTTGTTAATTTAAAACTTTAGTATTACAAAACATGACTACTTCAAGTTAGTTAATTAGTTCATTCCTTCTTAAAGTGTCTTTCCTGTTTATGCCATATTAGTTGTTATACAATCAGGTTGATCTTTTGTGTGCATAAAATGCATAAACCACATAAAATAAAACAATTCATACAATTTACTAAACTAATAATTTAAAAACCAATAGACCAGCTAACAGCTATATGTTAAAACAGGTTTATGTTACTAAAACCTATAACATTCAAAATGTTTAAATACTTATATAAAAATATTTAAAAATGTTGTCTACAACTCTAAGTATAAAGGTCTCTTTAATACTAAATTTACTCAAGGGGTATGTGCCTATACATATAACAGCAAATATTACTGCTGCACCAATTTTTTTTTTAAATCATTAAACTATAAGCTGAGTTGAAATGGCTAGTCACTGTTATTGTGAGTTTGTACATATCCCACAGTTCTCTGCATTTTGTCTATATACCAAAACTTCAAAAACGGAGTATGGCGATCACAATACAGATCGGAATGGGAATATTCCCTTTTCCTCACTGTAGTGTGAACTTGGAGTTGGTATATTTAAGTAGGGAGGTGTGAGGTGCACAGTCACCACCATGGGGGTGAAGGGGCGACATGTTTTCTGTTTTTTTTTTTTTTTTTTTTTTTTCTAGCCAGCCAATCCGGTGACTAGGCTTCAACAAAAGTGCACTTTCAGTGAAATGCACTTTTGCTGATGTGAGCATCTACTTTGCTTGTTCGATGCAACATATTTTCGAACAAAGTAGATCCATATATATATATATATATATATATATATATATATATATATATATATATATATATATAATTGTTATACATTTTCTTCTTTCTTTAAGAATATTTTTATGAAATGCCTTCATAATGCTGCTGCAATCCCTTCTCTGCTTTCCTCAAAGTATGATTTAGGTATGCCATACTAATGTGTCCCACAAGAAGATAAAATACATATATGCAACTACTGATTTTTCTTCTAAAACTGCTCTGAAAAAAATGCTGTACTATGCAGTGCTGGTCATTATGCTAAAATGAGCACCTGTGGGACATTTCCATGAGTCCCATAATGCAGTGCATTGTAATATGTCTACATATATTTTGTGTAGACATTAGAATATTAATAATTTTGGTGTAATGGATAAATCACCACCCCTTGCATCCATTATCTTAGCTGCTTAAATTTAGAAAAGGTGGTTTGTTATTTGCAATGGAGATACTCTTGAAAATTTTAAGATGTCTAGGGTTCAAAGAAAATTCTATATGTGCATGTATGTATGTACATAACTATGTATACATGTATATATGTAGAGGTTTACTATTGTTTGTGTGAATGACATTCTGTTGGCTGCAATGTGCCGAAAATCAGAATGTCGAACGCACAAACATTTGTGCACCAGATATACGACTCCACTTATGCGAATGCACTACTGCATTCACATAAGTGTAAGTCAACTATCTGCACGGAGATCGCAGTAAAGTGGGGAGTGGAAATTCATCTACATCCCCACTGTAGTGTGATCTTGGAGTTAGAATATATAAGTAGGAGAGGTGTGGGGGGCATAGCCCCCCTGCAAAAACGTGATTTGTCATATAGGAGTTTGGTTTACATCAGCTCCTATATGGCTATCACATAGTGATTTCGACAGCAATGTCGAGTCAAATGCATCGAACATTTGGTTCGACATTGTCAACTTTAGTTGTTTTTACTTTCGGTATTACTATTTGTTTATTTGAACGGAAATGTTTTTCTGTTCAAATAAACAATAGTAAACCATATGTAGATACATATGCATGTGTGTATGCAGAGCATTGATCCATGCAGACCTTTTTCAGACTCAGCTTGACAGCACTATCTGGTTAAGAGACTTGCTCAAAGCCACACTATAAACTAAATGAAGACTGAGACAGAATTATGAAATAGACACAAAATTAGACACCTACATCTCAAACTCATATTAATGGAGAACTATGTAGGACTATGCAATCCTTAACACAAGCTGCATGCAGACATTATGATTCTAAAGGCTTAAAATTTTCCCAAGTACATGACTTGTAAGCTCTGCTCCATGCTTCTCCACCATACCTCACAATGTCTAAGAGCAAGAAATCTGGACAAAACCTAAAATAACAGGGGGTCAAAGGACCAAAATCAGGGACACATGTTAAATACTACTCTTGTAAACTTAGAAAATCACTAGAATAATAGGATTTGTATCAGTATACATTTTTTGAAGGATCTGAAGTCCAAAACTCAAATGTATGTCATTATTTAGTGACTTCAATCTTTAGTGACTTTCCAGAAAACCACAAATGTTTGTATTTTTAGAAGGAACTGACCAAAAATATGAGGCAAAACTCTGGAAATTCTGTGAAAATCTGGACATTTGAGAGGTATGTTCCCCAACCCCTTCCCAACCTGTCTACAGACAGGACTGTACCATCTCCATGTGGTAGTACCAGGGACACAGAGGTTAGAAGCAATAGGAATACAATACAGCAGATGGACAGCTGGAAAGCATGCAGTGTCTGTGGGACCAAAAAAACATAAAACTAAAGTTATCTTATTCAGAGATGACTTGGTTGTTTAGATGGCAGATATTGCCTGGTTAATCGTTTACTTGGACTGCCAGTAATTATTAGTAAACTGTATTCTGGATTTGTAGTCAGATATCCGATAATACTATGTACCTAGAATAGGAACACAAAGCTTACAAATGCAGGCTGCTAGGCTTCTTTTTATTCATCCATTTCCCACTCTGGAGGATCCTGCTTTTTGGCTCCACTACTTACACTCTTTTGGCCCATTTATCCAGTGGGGACAGGAGCTGATCATTTCCAAGCTAGTTGAGAGCTCTGTGGCCCATTTGTTAATGCCTGGAAAGCCCTACATTCTCATTCTTTCCCCCAGAGGTGATAGTCTGGTGGTATACAGCAAATTAGATTGCTAGTCCCAGAGAGCAGCCTACAGTACCTACCATAAGCTGCCTGCAGACTCCCCATAATTGCCTTGTCAGGGGAGGAGGTATGCCTGCTCCTACATACACCTTCTGTTCCCAAGGTGAGCAGGAGACTACCTGACTAAAGCAATGCATACCAACATGGCCACTGTTGGTGGGCTTTATACCCAGCAGCCACAGTCACTAATAACATAGATCCAGCAGCCCCTCCATGAATAAGCAGGCAGGCAGTGACCACTCATAACCATTCTCCCCTGCTCAATCCCTCAGACACCAATGCAACTAACTGAACACTGGTCAGCCGGGCTGTAGTCAGGACTATATCCTTCTATACCACAGGGCTAGGACACATCAGCATGTTATGAATTAAAACATATCCTTCAATTAATTCCTTTAATTATTTAAGCTGTAATTGTTTTTACATTATTTTTTAAAGACTGCAGAATTATTGTTTTTAAAATGCTTTATAATGCTTCAGAGTTTTTTACCCTGGCCTTTGCTGAAAATGGGCTCCTACCCAGTCAGGCTTTTCTGGTAATCAAATGTGAATATTTAAACAAACAAACAAATAAATAAATAAATGTCTCACTGTAAAGATATATAATTATCATTCACAGATGGATCAGAATTATAGACCTAATCTGATATTAACATCTGTAACCATATCACAATCACTGGGCTATACTCAGCATAACACTGATTTGGAAATATTTACAATAAGTTTCTTTAGACTGTGATACCTTTTAAAAATATTAATTCCATGCAGCAGTGTCATTGGCATAAGTATTAAAAATGATTTACTTCAATGAGTGAAAAGCAATAAAATAATCAAAATAAAAGAAATATACAGGCAATGGAAAAAAAACTTTACTTATTGCATTTTAAAAAATGTTTTTCAGAAAATAACAAACCTCACTTGTCACTCAAAGTTCCAAAGGGGTACATTAATATACAAAGTGAGTCTTCTTTAAAAAGACCACCTACTTAATGCACTAAATCTGTGTGTCAACAGAAAATACGTTCCATATGAGCACCATTTTTCTTACTCATTAACATCATCTTCTAGCCTGCATAACTCCTTCTGGAGAGTTCTGTTTGCATATCCGGAAGACTATTTTGTGTACTTTCAATTTGCTTGTCAGCTTTAGAAGAGCACTGGTTTATTTTCAGCCCAAGTCATATGCTCGGCTCTAACTTAGGTGTCAGGGAAATAGTCTTGCCTTCCCCAGCTATACTCAAGCCATCTTCTTTAAGTTCAACCTTGTTTCTTCTTGTATATTACATAAGCCAAAGGGATCTGGCAACTTTTATCTATTATTTGAAAAGAAATGGCCACTTCTTATACATTTTAAAAAGCTATTTTTTTCAAGGCTTATACTTCCAAGGTAAGTAGCAGATAAGGCTCAAGTAAACTTGCTGGTTATTGATGAATTGATGAATTGCTGATGTCTTTATGTCTGCTTTACAGTTTTCAAGTAAGTCACTATGAAAGTAGGTGCAAAGAGCAGGAAAAAATCCAAAACTAATGACTTTGAAAGTGCACACAGGTTGTACAGCAGACAGAGAAATGAAGCTGAGAAAAAAATGGATTGGTGCTCTTTATCTATAAATACGCAAACCATAGATCCGTACATTACCACTGTATGCACTGAGCCCACTAATCACAAGAGACATGCTAAACAAGAATCTCATAACAGTATGGAAACGTACTAATTTAAAACTTTAAAACAGCAACATTTCAAGAATGCTCAAATGTTAAATCCACCATAACTGTAACTGCATGTCTTTTAAAATGACAATGCTTTCAGCTATTTAATATATTTCATATCGAGAATTTTCTTATTATTAATGTTAGACCAATGACCAAATAAACAGCCCACTTATCTATTAAATGTATGCCCTTCCCAGTTCAATCTATTTTCATTCTGACATACTTTAGGGATGGAGTAGTGATGCTGCAGATCATATTGTTGCCTCACAGCAAGAAGTTTACTGGCTGGATTCTTGGCTGGGGTGCCTTCTGTGTAGAGTCTGTATGTCCTCAGTGTGTACACATGGGTTTCCTCCAGGTGCTCTGGTTTCCTCCCGCATTCCAAATATATGCAATAGGTGAACTGGACATTTTAAATTGGCCATTGGTGTGAGTATGCATGCAAAAGTATGGTGTGGGTGAGCTACCATGGCTGGGCTAGCCACCCAACAATGTAAACCTTGGCTCTAGATGATTGTCACTGCTGAAATGGCACCCTGACCCCATGTGCAAAAATGGGAAGTGAATGGATACTTGAATTTGTAGTTTCCATTTAAACAGTGCTCATTTTAGGAAAATAAAAGAAAAATGATACACAGTAAAGTATAAACTGCTTTTTTCGTGTGTGTGTGTGTGTGTGTGTGTGTGTGTGTGTGTGTGTGTGTGTGTGTGTGTGTGTGTGTGTAATACCTCTCAACTTCTTAGAGCAAGAAATCTGGGCAAAGCACTATATAAAAGTGGGACAAAGGTCCAAAAATAGGGACAATTTTTAAATACTGCTCTTACAAACTTAAAAAGTTGATAGAATAACAGGTTTTGCATTAGCATGAATTTTCTAAAGGGTATGAAGTTTTCAACTCAAATGTCTTTCATTATTTCCTAACTTCAATCTTTAATGATTGGCCACTAATTTGTGAGCAAAGCAGACTTTTATGAAAAAAACGGATTAAAAATATGGGGCAAAAATATGGACATTCTGCAAAAATCTGTACAGTTGTGAGGTATGTCTGTCTCTGTGAAGCCAATAATAAGGAACATGAATGAGAAAGAATTAATTTAAAAATACCTCTACTAAAATATTGCAGCAAAGGAATTATTTTGTGTCAAAATCCTATACATAAAAACACTCACAGGTGGTCCAGTGTTGCCCAATAATACACAAACCACTGGGGAAGTATTGCTTGCTCCAGCATGTGTGTAAACCATTTCTTGTAGATTCATTGCTACTGAAGCAGATAAAAGTATAGAAGTCCATGTTACATAAGGCACACTCAGATGTAAGATAAACAAAATCATACATACAAATTAGGTAGCTAGTGCCTCTGCCAGTCTATTACCAGCTATTAAGCAGCTCAGTCAAGACCAGGAAAACAGATTGTCTGTCAAATGTTTGCCTGCCCTCCACAAAACCACATTGCTTCATGTCTATAAATTTTGGCAACAATTTTGCATTCTCTTAGCTAGTACAGACATAGACATTTATAATTGAGGTATACATTGAAATGGGTCTATATAAAGTTGGGTCTGAAGGATCTCTCCCTCCCCATTTTAAACTGTCAAACAAAACTTTCCAGATCTTTATCACTTTCATGCCTCCCATCTTCCAAGGTTCAAATTACATAGAAATAAATGGAATTTGTGGGAACAAGACATGAGGAATGGGGTTCATGAGGAAGAGGAGGAGGAGTGAAATTCAACTAAAGAGAGGAACCGATCAATTTATGTAATGTTAGATAAATAAAATTGTTTAAATGTATACTGTAAATAACAAAGAAACTGTTCATATGATTTGCTTTCTTTTCGATTAATGTGTATGTAATTAGGTCACTTTTTACAAAAAAAAGCCATGTTTAAGAAGTTAAAAAAATGAAAGAAACAGGATACCTGGGCAGGTAAAGAATCTCATGTTACCAAAGCAGCTTAGATCAGAAGAATTTGGTAAAAGTAATAACATGTGGATGCAGAGAACCATCCAGACAGTCCCTTGAATACAGATTGTAAGAAATGTGAATGATATATATATATATATATATATATATATATATATATATATATATATGGGTCCCCTACACATGGTCGACATTTCAGAATGTGGAAGACCATATAGCCAAGACCATATAATCGACATTCGAAATGTCGACCATGCGGAACCGGCATCTCAATACAGTGCGGAATGGAAAGATTTCCATCTTCCACACTGTAGTGTGATCTTGGAGTTGGTATATTTAAGTTACAGGGGTGTGTGGGGGGTGCAGCCCTCCCTGCTAGCATTGTGAGCGTAAGTTGCATTTTTTTTTTTTTCATGGTTGACATTTTGAATGTCGATCATATGGTCCTGGCCATATGGTCTTCAATATTCTGAAATGTCGACCATGTGTAGGGGTCTTAATAGCCTGCGGAACTGCACAAATAATTAATCAATTCATTAATGTATTTATTTATATTTATTTAATGAAATACAGTATTGATCATTTCTGACCAATTTCAGTCTCAGCCTGTTGTCAATACTGACTGGGCAAAGAAGGTAAACAAGAATAGATAACACTTGGGTGTACAACAAAATAAAGTAAACAAGATGAGATAAATCAGTGACAGGGCATGCTGATGAATGATAGGTTGGTTGAATGATGAAATGAATGTAGAGAAAAGTTCTGCAGACTTTAATCACTAATGTTGTATAAGGTACATGGTGCAAATGTTTTCAGAGGTGCTCATCATCACCTACCTTTATAGACTCAAGTAAGCAGCAGACACAGACTGAAATAACTCCTGCTATCTTGACTTCTCCTTTAAGAAGACAAATAGCTGCAGATGCCATTGCATATACCATATCTATCCTTATCAGCAGAACCTTATCCGAAAATGCTATCCCCTCCCTCTGGAAAATATTCCATGTCATCCCACTCCATAAAGGTGGTAGCTCAATAGACATGTCCAACTATAGACCCATTGCCATTCTTTCCCCACTAGCCAAAATAATGGAGAAATGTGTACACAAGCAACTAATGCAATACTTTACACAGAATAACTTACTATCCAACTCCCAGTATGGCTTCAGGCCATACCAGAGCACCACCTCAGCCCTCCTTTCCTTTACTAATGCCATAAACAATAACAGAAATGACAATAGGCTAACCTCCGCCCTCTTCCTTGATCCATCAAAAGCCTTTGAAATGGTCAGCCATGAATTTTTCATTCTTTCTCTAAAATCCATTTCCCTCAACACGTGCACTATACAGTGGTTCCAGTCCTATCTAACTAGTAGACAACAGGCAGTACTATGGCAGGGCAAACTCTCCAGTCAGCTACCTCTCACACTTGTTGTCCCTGAAGGCTCCATACTAGGCCCCCTACTTTTCTCTATTTTTATCAATAATCTTCACACTGCTATCCCTAAAGCTACCTGTATTCAATATGCAGATGATTCCACTCTCATCTGTTCAACCACCTCCCCATCCAAACTACAAATATTAACCCAAAATACAGTTAACACTATTGAGAACTGGCTCACCAACCAAAGCCTACTACTGAACCCCAATAAAACTAAACTTCTACTCTTCACCCCCACTAGTCGATCTGCCACATTTTCATTCTCTGTCACGTCTAACAATGGCACCACTATCTCCCCAGATCAACACACTAAACTTCTAGGGGTTATCATAGACAATAATCTCAAATTTGACCTACAGGTCAAAAAAAACATACAGACCATCAATAAGAAGCTTGGATCACTGTATAAAAACAAGATACTCTTAACCCCACTGGCTAGGACTGAAATCACCCGATCACACCTACTATCTACTCTTTTATATGCCTCACCTGTGCTCTCAAACCTCAATAAAACTGAACTAAGTAAGCTGTCCCATAGCTACAACCATATTGGCAGATTTACCACTGGCTCCACCTACAGAACTTATCACTGCCAGAACCTGAAACAACTAGAATGGCTAGAACTGCCCTGCTTAATTTAATTCAATCAACTCTTAATAGTATACACAGTTCTGTACCACCCTAATGATACCCCGTCTCTTATAAATATTATTAAGCCATATAGCAACCTGAGATCCCTACGGTCAGCTGACAAATTACTGGTCCAAACCCACAAAGCTAATAACTCAGCTGGTGAATCCCTGTTCACCAACTTTGTTGGCAAAACCTGGAATGCCTTGCCAAACTATATAACCCTACAATCCTCCAAAAGTCTCTTAAAAAAAAACCTCAAACATTATCTCAAATTGAACTGGCTATTATCATGTACCAACCCAGATTAAGTTATAAAACAATAGCATAATCAGTAATTATCATAGCATAATCAGTAATAATCATAACATCTAACTACATCACCATGCTATGTATAAAATCTTACTTGTAATTGCTTCTGTCCATGAGAACTGTGAGTCCCTACTAGGGACTAACTGTGAGTTACAATCTTACCTGTAATTGTCTCCGTCCATGAGAACTGTGAGTCCCTACTAGGGAACATTACTAAACCAATGTACATAAGATATATTACCACTCTGTTTTTATATATTCTAATTGTTTTCTAACTTCTTGTGTAACCTTTGTATGCCTGTCCATGAGAACTGTGAGTCCCTCCTAGGGAACACTTCTAAACCAATGTACATAACATATATTACCATATTTTATATATTATAATTGTTTTCTAACTTCTTGTGTAACCTTTTTTATGTTTGACTATGTGGAACTTTTCTCCCTGGGCCTCCGCTGAAAATGGACATGTATCCAGTTGGACTACCCCGGTAAACAAATGTAAAATAAATAATACATAAATAAAGATGGCATGCATTAAGACAGAAATGCCAGCGCATCTAACATATATGGTCATTTAATTATAAATCAAGCCAGTCTAAAGAGAAGGAAAAGATAACTGCAGCTTTGTGATTTTGGGTCCCAGGAGACATGCAGCAGATGAGAAAGAAAGAAAAAAAAAAACTTTCAGGATTATATCTCAAACTGGTCACAGAAAATGCACATTCCATACTGTACCACACACTGTCACTTTGAAGTATATTGCATTCTACCTGCCAGTACTTCTTTACAAACACGTCAGATTGCCTGTAGTTTGAACTCAGGCATAAGAATGTCTGAAAACGGATTCACTTCAGAAGCTCGAATTTACAAAATCTCGAACTGCAAATAACCGAAACCAAAAGATCGAGTTTCGTAAACTCGAACTTCTGAAGCAAAACCAAAAAAAAAAAAAAAGACAAACTTCGCTTCTGCAGGGGGGCTTTGCCCCCCTGCACCCACACCCCCCTACTTAAATATACCAACTCCAAGATCGCTACAGTGGGGAAATGAGAAATCTCCCATCTTGCGCTAAATGCGGAAGCGCAAAACGGGAGATTTCTCATTTCCTGTCAACACCGCAAAAAAAAAATAAAACATTACATACACACAGAGCGTATAAGAATCCTTGCCTTTGTGTGCACACAATGTATTAAGGTAAGTAAACTCTTATTTTTAAACACTACACATATTCGATTTACTGAAATCTCGATCATATGGTCTCGAACATATGAAATTCGAGATTTCAGTAATTCGATTATGTGAAGTGTTCCCCTGAAACTCCTATTTCTCTTCAGCAGATATAATAATAAATGACCTGACCAGACCATCATTGTGAAAACTCAACTGCATGGAAATTAATTGTTGTTCTTTTAATATCTAAAAATGCATACTAGACAAGAAAAATATGTTTAATGCAAAAGGTGATAAAACATGATACAATAACTTTACCTGAAAGAGTTTGTATAAAGCATTTTCCTCTTCACTACCAGTGTTGTCTTTATCATTGCTGCTTAAGCTTTCATTGGTGTGATCCATAACATAAAGTATTCGTTCCAGCCATACATACAACTGGTAGAATTCAGTCCTAGAATATTTAACTTCTGTATTTTGAGAAAATACACTGTTGTTTAGCACTGTATAGTATACAAATTTTTCATAACTCCCAGAGTTATGAAAATGTCTCCGATTGCAGGTGTAGTTTGTAGAAATGCAATCAGAGGATTCATTCAGAAGTTCTGGATGATAGTTTAAGATATAATTAATTTTTATTGTGTCTGTATGCTGAAATTTAACAAAAATATCACCAGTATTTATTGAGTTGAATAACAATAGCTGCATTGATAAAATGCGTTTCAGTTCCTCATTCCAAAGGCAGCAAACCACAAATTCCAGGCCAGAAATGTTTAGGGTTTCTCGTGCATTTAATATCAAAAGAATGAAATCAGCACTACCAAAAACAAATGTGACATTTGATATAGGACTCTTCAACTTTAAGGAGACCATTGCTCTTCTTATATCACGATAACGAGTTGAAGAAAGCTGAATATACTTCTCCACACACCAGTCAGCACTGCTTTTCAAAATTATACCATCTGCTAGTTGTTGATACAAAGCCCCAGATGTATAAAGAATATTGAAAATCTTTAAGCCTTTGTAATGGATAATGTCAAAAAGTATTTGAAGAATATCACGTGTAGGCATTGGTCCATCCAAATTTATTAAAGGGGCCAGAACATCAAATGTGAATTTCGACACATATATCTGTTAAAGAGAAATACAGTTTAAAAATAATTACTTTATGGTATTATCATGATTTTATTTTTATAAATTAATATGTTACCATAGTAGCTATACATCTATATAAAGCCATTTGTTCTGTAATTCTTTCCCATATTCTAATTTAACAGCTATTGTACATAAAATAATTGGAGTGGTGGCCAGTATTTCTGCCAAGGGAGGAGTCCTGGTAACTCTAATAATTGATTTTCTTTTTCCACATTCACTGTGATATTCTTAATCTTACTGACATATATTTGTTATATAGGGTGTCACAAAGCTTGTTAAATCACTGTTTACCAGATTTGTAACTAAGCAAACTGAAAACATTGAATACAACCCACTGACTCAAAGAAAGGACCACAAAATGGTCCTGCCCTCTTCCCGGCCAGTTAGACCTGTGAAAGTATTTGGTTCTGGGCTGTGTGATGAGGCATTTCACTGGGGTGGGGATTTAATAAACTCCATGTAAGAATAGTGGAAGGCCTACATGGAAGGTACCATAGCCATGTCTGCGGCTCCCCCTCAGCAGAGCACCTTGCATATTAATGAAGGTGAGCTACTGAGAGAGAGCCATGTAACATGGTTACAGAATCAGTATAGGGGGTGTGTTACAGTGCCTGGAGATGAGTAACAACCCCCTTGCACTGTCAAAGTGCCAGATGGCACTGAGATATAAAAGTCATTTTTTTTTGTGTATGTGTGTTTGTGCGGTGGGGTGCTTAGCAGTGGACAAGTGCCAGACATCTATAAGTAGAAACTGGATACTTTTAATTTTCATCTCAAAGGTCAAGTTTAAGCATAGCTGAGCTTGTTTGCATGGTGTGGCACAGTGATTAGCATTGCTTAAACATAGCTGAGAGCTATATAGAAATGTATAGCAATAGACAGTCAACATATCCATGTAGCTGAATGGTTAGAGTCATGGCCCTGTGTGCAGAAGGTGCATGGTTTGAATACACAAACAGGCCATTCAGCTTTTATATTTGATAGCAATATTTTATAAATCATTGTTTTAATATATTTAGTGACATTTGTTAATGGGGTTAGTCCAGCTGGGCCAGAAGCCCATATCCAATGAAGACCTGAGGAGAAAAGCTCCAGTTACACATAAGTTTACAATACATAAAATCCATACTCCAAGGTAAAGTAAATAAAATACATAAGGTCAGGAAATATAGAAGTAAAATACATACACATAATAATAAAGTAGTAGGAATGAACAAATAAGTTTATTTATTTATTTTTATTTTATTTTGTTTTAAAATTCTGGTTTGCTCTTAGCTAAGCTCTGCTAAGAACTGCTAAGCCAAGCCAAGTGGTGCTTAAACAGGAGCCATTTTAACACTGCTTAGCAATGCGCAGCTCTGCTGAGCTGCTTTGGGCACTGCTAAGCATTGCCCGTTTAAGCAGTCCTCAACTCAGCTAAGCTGGTTTGTCCACCGCTAAGCATTACTAAGCATTGCCAGTTTAAGCACTACTCAGCTAAGCTCAGTGGGTTTGCATGGTGCTAATCAGAGCTCTGCATTCTTAAAAATGTTCCAATGGCAGAAAAGGGTGGGAAAATAGCCTTATTTAAGTGTAGTATTCAGGAATACAGCCAGAATCTGTTGGAGTTTGATCTTGGCAAAGACTATGGCAGGAGTTGGAGAGGGAGTGCACTTCTGGGTGCAGAGGTGGGGCATTTTGAAGTCTAGGGTCATGGTTTGACTATCATAAAAGACAGTGACATCCAGCTGCTGCAGGCCAGTACCAGGGGTCAGAGTATAAATCAGAGGCATGGAACCAGCTGGTACTGACCTCACAAGTGTGATTGGTATCCCCTGCACAGGTGAGCAGGTGCTGATGCAATACATAAAATCCACACCCCAAGGTAAAGTAAATAAAATACATAAGGTCAGGAAGGGGGATCTCTTGGCTACATGGATCCAAGATGCAAGAGAAGGGAATATCCCATCAGTTTGTAAGTATTGCTATCATTGCTTTAACAAATTCTACTCTCAATGTCTGATAGACAGGTACACATAATGGTGTGTTTCTCTCCCACAGCTGCAGAGGAGAGAGCTCACAACTTGGAGGCCCATGCAGGGTGCTAGGCCAGGTTGCACCGTGAGTGTGTGAGTACAGATGTATCTTGAAATGTATAGTCATATAAACAAGAAAGAGTATAATACTAGCTGCCAGTAGGTATATTCTGTTTTGAGTATAATACCAGGTACAGTTCAATACAGATGAAAGCATGAAACCTGATAATGTCAAGAAAATAAATTTTCTACTGCATTAATAATGTTAAGGAAATAAAAGTGTCTACTGCATTAGTAATGCTAAGGAAATAAAGGTCAACTGCATTTATAATGTCGAAGAAATAAAGTTCAGCTACATCAATAATGTTAAGGAAAAACTATTCAACTGCATTAATACTGTTAAGGAAATAAAATATATACTGCATTAGTTCTGGAATTATAACTTTCTTGCAATACCTGCATTATATGAAGTGTCCATCAATACAGACAGTTAGATGTATAGCAATCTCTGCATGATGTCACCCCTAATAAAGCTGTGTTCTTCAATATCTGTGTATTTGTGCTTTTGGTCATGAACTCAAGTATTACAACTGCTGTGAAATAAAAACGTGAATAATTCCACAAAGTGACTGAAGGTTACCTAATAAAGAATGTTTTACTAAACTAAAGATGTGGAGCTGTACAACAAAATATAATGCGTTATGATATTTGTTCTGCACTAAGATCTGAACCTGTAATAGAAACGACCAAAGTATAACAGTGCATACATCAGGATTGTCTTATGTTAACCTTTGCCTTTCAGCTATATGCATTCCTGGTCTAAGTTATGCTGCTGCAGGCAAGTATGAAACTGTAATAGCTGTAGATTGCAAATATATGATCTGCAACTGTATATGGGTCAGGTAGCCAATCCAGCACTCTGATATGGTCTGTACACTTCACACATATTTCCACCTACTAGAGGTTCATTGTCTGCAGCTGCATTCCATGTATTAATGCACAGTTCACCTACTATCTCTGTCATGCATGAATCTCATGCATGTGTGTTTAAGTGTTACTGCAGTTTTGTATAACACTCTACCTCTATTACCATGTCACAGTTTGTTACCATGTGAGCTCTAGGCACATATCAGTCAATCAATACTTAGCAGTGGCCCAGTTGCTCAGTGTGATAAAAGCTAGGTATGGTCTACATTTTGTCACACACAGACCGCAATTCGAATCCAGGGACAAGTACTACTAATTATTTAAAGAAACAGTTATGTATTGTTAACAAGATGTTCTCTCTACAGGAATTACAGGTAAATAAATGGCTGTAGTAGCTGTTTGAATGGGTTACTAATTTGTGTGTCCAGATGTACCAGATTGTAAACAGCATAGCTCAACAAGGTGATAAGACTTCGGTAAATAAAACGTCAACAAGTACACTACTAATGCAAGTTAATAAAACAAATAAAACTGTGCAATCTTGGTATGGCTGTATATCTGGTGCATCTGTGAATGTCTGCTGATAGTCTAACCCCATGCCTGCCAAGGATGGCATGATAAGTGTAAACTCCCTGTAATGTGCGCAATACATGTCTCTCAAGTGTCACACTGTCAAAGACTGTGATCACTGTTGCCAAATCCCTTGGACACAGATTTAACATCCAGTTGATTTATGTCAATAGCACAGTCAAACTACATCAGTCCACAGTACACCTTAGTAGTCATATATGTCCCCCTGACATATAATAGGCCCATAGTTATGTACCTGTTGCTGTTACAGCTTGGCTCATACTGTCCCATGTGGATAGCTTGAGAGGTATGTACATGCTATAGAAGTCATAGGGCACTTGTAGACATAAAGTTAGGGCAGACCTGTAGAGCATAGAAGAGTACTGTTGCAAACAATATAACCTATACTGGTAGTAATGGAATGTCTTTCTCTCTCCCCCATCCCTTATCTGCATTGTTATACATTGGGTATGGTTTACTTTTAACATATGTTATTCTCATAACATTATGTTGGGCCTTGTGTTTTATTATTGTTATAACTTACAATGGTTACATACTAACATACAAGTAGCTTGTTGAATTACCTATGTTGTTGGTCATAACTGTTACTGGCATGCTGTTACAATGCTGACTATTATCCCATTTATTGCTGTGTTCCATATGCTATGCAATGTTATCTTACTGGGTTATTTGCAACAACATTGCATGCTATTATAACTGATGTTTAAATGTTCTGTTCATTACTAACCTATACACTTCTAAAAAACCTCAACACCATAACATGAGTGGGTAGGCCAGTTTTTGCAGATCCACCTATCCACCTACCCCACCTCAACTGGCCTTGGCACCAGATCCCAGCAAGTCTGGGACCCAACCTGATGCTGCTCCCTGCACTGGTCCTGCACCACCTATGGGCGGAACCGCCTCAGGGGATGGGGTCCCCCCCCAAAGAGTGGGCACAGAGAGGGAGTTGTCACCCAGCGACAGCCACCAGGGATGGTATGCAGGATTGTCCACTGAGGGTTCGGCAATTGACTGAGCCAGATTTAAAACAGACTGGCCAACCTGGAGGGGCAGGCTGGCTCCAGCCCCCAGGCCCCAGCAAAGCCACCTTTGGGACAGTGAAGGAGCAGTGGTGACTGCCAATGTGTGAGGAACTCAGTCCCACTACTGCCGTCTGGGGGCACATGGCTCTCCGATTCCACAACATCCTCCCCGTCCAAGGTGTTTACTCCCCTCATGTGTCATATACCACCCCTGTCTGCTGTCATGTCTGGCTTGTCTGTTTGCAAATGCAATCTCTCTTACCCAACTTACTTCCCCAAATGTACCTAAAACCCTTCCCCAAAATAAAGGGCATATATCCCACAAAAAAATATTGCCCCATACATATCTCTCCATTTTACCCACAACTACACTGCCCAAAATCAATCATTACAGCAATTAATCAACAAAGTTGTGTCACCCACACCCCTCTCTCTGGGATGTGAGGCTCCAAATACCAAATTATCCTTAACCTGCACAGCTATTGCTGTACAAGAAATGGAGAGTTATGGTTCTTTCCTACACCTGTCCTGCACATCCCTACCTGCCTTTCCCATTGTTTTTCCCCCTGCTTGCCCCCATTTCACCACTTTCCTATCACCCTTTTTTCTTTTCTTTTTTTGGAAATAGCACGGGTTTAAGAGGAGCTAAGCAGTGCTGTGAGTTGCGCCAAGCAAACCCACTTAAGCCTGCTTTAATCACCTTCTGTGTTTCTGACACTGTTAGGCACATCTGCAAAATAATCACCCCTGCAAAGTCTCAAACCTGGGACGCCATCAACTACAGCATAGTGCATTAGCCCTCTAGGCCACTCACCTCTGAAGTAAATCATGTGCTTCCATAAACATATCCTGATTGACAATAACACTGATTGTACATATAATGGAAAAATTGACAGTGTACTTCGGACTGTGATGCAGACACCAAACCAGTACACAGACAAATAAATAATGATGGATATACTTGAGGCCTAGGATATCAGGTATAGCTGACAACTGCACAGACTGTTGTAGAATGTCCACAGTTGTGCCACCTACTTTTGGCATGGTTGTCACAAAACCTATTCTGGTGCTGAAATACTGGCAAGTTAGTACAGACTGAGGTTGGAAAATCATGACAGACAGTTCAGTGTCACACGTCATACCCATCTGAACACACATGCTTATGTGAATCCTGTGTAACAGACTGAATGCATACATATATATCCTGCAAGTACAGCTGCTGTAGCATTGACTCAGTAGCTTAATCTGTTACATTCCTAGCATGCTGTTCATTTTGTCACCAACAGTCCTGGGTTCGATTCCCATTTGTTGCACTTCAAGTACATGCCTGTGAATACAACAAATAAATGATGGAGTCCTGCAATTTTAAGCAGAACTAGTTGCTGTTACTGCATTCACTGCTACCCATGTTAGCATGTCAAAGGCCTGTAGGGTGGGACACACTGCACAAATATGTATAGGCTTCCTAAATGCCACCTAGCACTCTCTGAATGGCACTATTACAGAACATATGTACCTGAAGCACATGCCTCAACTGGACTGTTATGGGGTACCCTCACCCTGGCTATGCTGTAATGACAGCGCTGACACTACTCCCTCACTGACATATACAGCTTGCTGTCCTTCAATGTGTTCACACTCCCCAATATGACTCCTGGGAAAAACGCAGCAGCTTCAGCCTGCAACATATGTGGCAACATGCTCAGCTACCTGCTACAGACCTACCATACCTCACAACCACCTAGAACAAAGGATCCACACAACACCCATACATAAAGGGGTGGGGGGGCAATGGTCAAATGACAGGAACATGTGTCACAGTCTTCCCCTACAAACATACACAGCTGATAGACCAGCAGCTACTGCAGCAGCATGCATATTCTGATGTGTATAAAGTATGACACTCACATCTGTCTTCCCCCTTACTGAGCTCAACCCACATTGTTTAACACTAAACTGCCACATAATCAGAAAGTCCTTTCACAATGGCCAAACATAGCATGCAGCAGTATGGACATACCACAAAAATCCCTACAGTGGACAGTATTTCTACCTACCCTCTGAATGCTGTAATCTCCACACCTCAATAATGTCCATCTCACAGTCTAGGAAAGGGGTCAAGGCCTACATGAAGTCATTAAATATAGCAGTGCTGTGCCATGTCATTGGCTAATGAAAGTGCAACCCAGCTGTTCTGGATGCAATTAGCAAGTCTGAGCCACAGATTGATGCACAGGCAATCACATGTTTATGAACATTACTTACAAAAGGCAAGCAGCTGCCTATGGTAAACAGGTCTGTGACTGTGATATCATAATCATTATTCTTCAAGATTTATGCACAGAAAGGAGTACAGCACTCTACCAGGTATATAATAAAAGTCCCCGTCTAATGAGATGCAGATGGAAGGATGCAGTTATGGGGAATATGTATTACGAGAGTAGGCCTGTAGTACATATCTTGGAATGACATGTTGCTGATAGTCAGCTGTCCAGCCTCTACAGGCCTGCTATGACATATATCAGAGTTCTGGCCCTCTGAGTCTCTCATACAATGGTTGGCTCCTGTATGAATGCTACTGGATTATGTGTTAGACAATACTGACAGTAAGTAATGGTGGATGCAGCTGGCATATCACATGATGTACTGTCATTCAGCTCCTCTAAATCTGTGAATGTCACACAGGAATAGGTCAAACATTGTACAGGTGTCCCTGTCTGTCCCTGATGTACTCTGGCTAGGTCATCATCAGTATCTAATTGCTTGAGAGCTATGGCTAGCATACTTGGTGACCCCCTACAGCAGGAATTCACATCATAGCCAGTAGTAGTGGGGGGACACAGGCCCTACCTCAGCACCAGAGTGTACATATTGAGCTTACAAAGTAAGGGAATGAATACAGTAACAGATATTACTGTAATATAACTGTTTTCTGAGGGTTCTGGCATGTAACAGCCAGATTGTTCACAGGCTGAGAACAACCATTATGTATTGTTCAACTGTTTGCCAGACATACACATTTGTCTGGAAGAGGGTCCACATGTATCAGGCACATGTACACATTCTACAAACATCTGTGTACTGCAGAAGTCAGGCACCCATAGTGATAATACCCTACAGCACATTTGCAGTGTTGTCTATCACTGCATCACACGGATGCTTCTGGACTGTCCTCATATAATTGTAGTAACACTCACCTATTTGTTGGACAGTGGCTGTATGACATGGTACTGGGACATCACCCATAGGGGACACACCACAGTAGATGGCATTGATGGGAGTGGTGACATAACAACACAGTCTGTCACAGCACACAGGGTCATAACCAATATTCATAAAATCATAGGAGGTTACTAGCCTATTGGCCCTGAGCCCCTTATAAACTTAGCCAAGAGTTTAGCCCAAGTTTATACAAGCCAGCACCTGATGCCCCAGTTCAACAGGCACACAGGTGGAATCCCAAGGGTGTATTTCCTCTTTCCTATCCAGTTATCCAGGTTGCGCTTGAAAAGGGGTAAAGAGGTACTCTGCTTGACATGGACAGGAAGTGTATTCCACAGATGGGGGAGTTTCTGTGACACAAATCTGTCCCACCAAGTCCTGTTGATGTCCCAGACCAGGATGATGGTGTGCATGCAGTTACTCAAGTGGTGCTTGACTTCCGCATATGCAGCAGTCCCAGCTGCTGGATGTGCTTGAGGGTACATGCTGAAAGGGCATTGTACTCAATAATAGGCCTTATACAGAAGAATTCATGACTGACTGTGAGCTTAGGACATTGTTATGAATGTGATAATTTTTGGGGATGTCACTGTCCCCAAAGGGGGTGATGATGGATTTTGTGGTATTCAGCATGAGGCCATGTTTCTGGCACCAGTCATTAGTCTGGGTGAGACCCTCTTGGAGGATGTGTTTTTCCCTGCAACTTAGAAAAACAGGGCCCCTAGACAGAACCGGTCCATGATAATCCATTCCATGAGCTTGCAGATTGCCTGAGTTCATGTAGGATGCAGCCTGGGATACAGTGATGTTTTCCTCATTATAGAGTTTATTGTGCTTTGGTGTACTTTTGAATATTGGTGCCAGTTCCTATGGGGGGGGGGCTGTGAAGCTGTTTATACCATCTCTGAGGACGCTAGCTATATAGCTTGTGGGGGTATCGTCTAGCTGTTCAAGGATCAGGGTAAAGGGTTGAATTCTGATAGAGTCGAACAGGTCTATATAAGCAAAATGTCCATCTTCAGTCAGATTTGGGGGCCAGTAGCTAGCTATGATTTGAATTCATTTGCTTTACTGCCCACAATTTTCAGGTAAGGCTGGGGTGATTTTCTGTGACTGCACAGATGTCAGCATTTTCGGGTTAAGAATGCAACAATATGAGCAGTTTCATGTTTACACTCCTAGTATCTCATCAGGTCCCTGGATCTTCCCCCCAAGTCCTCTACTGGCAACCTGAAAAGAAGCCAATTGTTAAGCTTTTGTATTGTTCAAGCATTTCTGTTTGTATTGAAGCATCATTCTGGGGAGAGGGACATACCTAGGGGGATCCCTGGGAACGGGACATATCTCAAAACTCGTCATCATGTCTCTCTCTTCTCATCCAGGAGGTACATCTCAAGCTCATCATCATAACATGAATGGCCAACAACAGAACCAAAAGAAGTAAAAACACACAAACCAAAACACACCAGAAGGAGAAGGAGAATGGAGAAAACAGCAACACTGTAGTGAATATATTAGAACAGGTTGATGGCCTAAGACCTTCTAAAGTTGAAATCATATGTGGCATGATTCCACATGTATTTCTTAGGCTATCAACCTGTTTTAATATGTATATATATTATTTGTTTACTTTTATGAAAATCATTTTTATGAATTTTATGCATTTGAATTAGTTTTTATATAAATGCAATCAATTTATATTATTAACATCAAATGTTTAAATGCATTGTGAGGCTCTAGTATTTGCTGGGTCATATTTCACATCACTTTCTTAACAGTCATAGTATGGGTTAATGTATTTGCTATTTTCATTGGTTAGGGTTTTAAGGGTGGGGTATTTAAGAGTGCTGGATGTGTTTAGTGTTGTGATTCTGATGAAATACTTAAATGAAAGCGCTTAATCTCTGTTCTTGTGGACAAATAAATTCTTTGGATATTCACTACAGTGTTGCTGTTTTCTGTTCCTGGATCCATTCTGTTCCTGTGCAGAGTCATAACAGTACCTGTTGTTGAGAGACTTCAGTGCGTATATGATATGGCAGATTCTGGCACCTGGCAGACAACTAACTGTGACTTTCTCCTTATCCAGCCTGGTGAGAGGCACATCTGTGTGTCTCACAATGGAGTCTCCTATGACTAATATGTTGAGTTTATGGCAAAGCCTTAGTGGCTGTGAGACACAGGTGTGTGGACTGTGTGTAGTATGTGGTGTGGAGGGCTGTGGAGATTGCATGTGTTTTTGCCTCGGAGATCTCCTTTGTTTGGATATGTTTATGTTGAGGACCTCTGCATATGTGGGTGTGTGTTGTATACGTGTGGGTGGTGTTTGATGTGTAATGATTGTATTGACAACCTTTCCAGTGCCAGGTATACTGGCTTGAGAGGGAGAGAGCATGGACTCTAGCTTCTTAATGTAATTGCATCTCTCACAAATTGTATTCCTAGGTCATGGTAGTAGATGGTTTTCCATGTACATGAGGCAGTTGCTACACTGTGTCAGGATGCCCATATCAACCAGCCTGACAGGAGAAACTGTATGATGTTGTCCATCCATATTTGTCAAAATCTAAGGAAGAAAGTTCAGGGAGTACTAAGGGGTGGGCCTAAAGCCCAAGTGCTTAAACCAAAAGTAAGAGGCTTACAATAGCACTTACAATTTAGACAGGCTATAAACAAGCAGTAATAAATGCAACAGAAAAGACGTAGTTGAACACTTTAGAGAACAAGCAGCAAGAAGCAGGAAAAAGCAAGATGAGTAGGAAAACCCAAGATGTACTGCCACTACATTGCTGATAACCATATTATAGTGTGTTGATAGATAGCGGAGTATCATGTGGTAGTTAGCGGAGCATAGTTCTGGCCAATTTGGATGTGCAGGGTGTGTACATAGTGGAGAGCAATGTACATGGTCCTGTGATGAGTTCCCCTCTTCTTATCTTTCAGAAACCATGTACAGAAGGAGGCACCCCCCCTTTTTCTGCTGCCGAAAATGAAGTGATCATGAATGGCCTCAGATGTCATCACAACATCCTGCTTTCTAGGAGTTGCCAGAATCAGGAGCAATGTGCTGTACTATGGGCTGACCTTGTCACATCAGTAAACCAAGTAGGGCTACAGGACAGAAGCTACGAGCAGGTCCGACAGCAGGCAGCAGATATGATAAATGCTGCACGGCAAAGGGCAGCTGCTGTGGCCAGGGACTGTGCTGCCACTGGTGGAGGGCCTGCAGCAGAAAAATCACTCTTGGCCACAGAGGAGTTCCTGGCAAACCTGGCATCAACCACCAGCTCTCAAGCATCCATCACCCCATACGTCATGGAGGTGGGTGGAACAGCTTCCACAGCAGAGGTGTGTCCAGGTAAGGCTCCTGTGTTCATCAATGTAATACTGTAGCAGTTATTGTGGCAGCCTCTGTATACCAGTACACAGATGTCAGGCTAATCTGCATGGGGGGGGGGGTTTGCAATGAACACTTGTGCGCACATACTCAGGATGTCAGCAATGTGGGCAGTATCAGAGTTCCTACTGTACATGTTGATATACGCACATATTATCCTGTAACAATACCACATTTGTGTTTCCTGACAATATCTCTCCCTCACATTCCATAGGTAAATCTGATGTGGCCAGATTCCAACATCCTGTAGCCAGTGAGTGTGAAACTGTTTTGATACGGCTCACATATACCCTAAGAATGTTAAAGGTAGCCAGTTTGCCTTACACACAGCTGTTATGCTTAGCCAGAGTAAAATACTTGTATGTTCAGTTTTGGAGTAGTTCACTGCGGTGCACTGAATCGGTAAACACAGTAGTGTATTTGCAGGAGCTGTAACATATTTGCACTTATTTTTGTGACGGTCTATGCAGTCTGCTATACAAGGGACAATAGTATGGTGAAGACGGGTGCATTGTGTTGTAGGTGCAGGTCCATCACATACAAAGGCATATTGCTTATCTCACAGGTGTATAGTACTGGCAACATTAACCAGACATAGCTGCAGTGCATGTTATTAAGTGCCGGTCTTGTCTGTGTATGTTGTAGTCTGCTTATGTGTTATGCATGGGATCAGAAATAAGACATGGTATGTATAATGCAGTTGTGGTACCTCACCTGTATGTGTGTGTATGGCTCAGCAGACATAATACTGCAGGTATTAATGTAGATATGTTGTCTTCCTCCTCACAGGTGACTGTGGGGGGTTGGAATGTGTCCCCCTCAAAACTTGATGTCAGTGTCTCATTGGACTCTGATGATGATGGTGGCTATAGTGAGGCACAGGTGGGGTTGGTGGGGGCGGAATCTGTCCATGGATTGACATCCCCTTCCTCCTCAAATGGTCCTACACACAGTCAGTATGTCCACACATACCCAGTCCCCTGTGGCCACAGATATTAGATAGTCAGAGTCTGGCAGCATCAAACAGGAGACTGTGGTGACTATGGCATCAGTAAGTGTGGACACCAGCCATAGCCAGACAGCTGGCAAGGTCCCACACAGGCAGATTGAGAAGGGTGCTCAAAG